>NC_092121.1:8751138-9051138 GCF_045679555.1 Salvelinus alpinus
CCTGATCTGAAGTTGGGAATTAAAGCAATTTGAATGGGTGGGTGTGGCTTTTGCATACCCATAATATCCATTGAAAATTCCTGTGTGAGCGTGTGTGCGCTGGTGTGTATCTGTGTACGTGTGACTGTGTATGTCTTTGGAAGTATATGTGTGTGTATGTAGGATTTGTAATGTCTAAGATGTTTCAACAGCGGTCAGTCCTCCCTCCTGACACCTCATTATCATATATCTGCAAATATATAATCGCCTATTATTGCCCATAATTGCCCATGAATGTAGAGGATAAATATATTGGCCCTCATTCAAACTATTTCTTTCTCAAACTCTTTCAGGATAACTACTGTGCCCCTAATTCACCCCCCTCTTCCTCTCCCCTCATCTCTCTCCTCCCTCTGTAGGCTTCTCCCTGTGGGGCTGTCTCCCGTTCTCTCCCTGTATCTTTGGAGCGAGGCATCTGCAAACAGGCTCTGTCTCCGCCTTCCTCTATCACATCCAATCATCCCTCTGTTTATTCAGCTCTCCTCCCTTCCCTGTGCCTTTCTTCCCTCCTCCCCGTCTCTCCTCTCCATCCCTCCCCCCTCCTCTCCCTCTCTCCTCTCCACCCCCCCTCCTCTCCGTCTCTCCTCTCCATCCCTCCCCCTCCTCTCCCTCTCTCATCTCCTCTCCATCCCTCCCCCCTCTTCTCCCTCTCTCCTCTCCTCTCCATCCCCCCCTCCTCTCCGTCTCTCCTCTCCATCCCTCCCCCCTCCTCTCCCTCTCTCATCTCCTCTCCATCCCTCCCCCCTCCTCTCCCTCTCTCCTCTCCTCTCCACCCCCCCCTCCTCTCCAGGCTCAGTCCCATCACAATGCTTATCACAGCATCCTTTATCACATTCCAGCATCCCTTCTCTCACTCCATTTCTTTCTTCTTCTCCCCTGCTCTCCTCCCTCTCTATCTCTCTCTCTCTCCGTTATCTATGTGGTGCAACCATAAAACCGTATCAAATGTAATAGGAAAACCTACGCTGCATCTAATGCGCATGATATGAAACAGTCAAATCAATGGCCATGCGTGTGTTGGATAAGTGCGTTTGTGTGTGAGACAGAGAAAGAGAATGACGGGAGAGAGAGAGAGAGAGAGAGAGAGAGAGAGAGAGAGAGAGAGAGAGAGAGAGAGAGACAGAGACAGAGACAGAGACAGAGACAGAGACAGAGACAGAGACAGAGACAGAGACAGAGACAGAGACAGAGACAGAGAGATCAAGAACATGCACAGTTCACAGCCACAGAGTCTTGCTCTCTGAAGGATAGCTATTGGGCCCTTGTAGTAAGTGGAGAGAGTGAGAGAACCACATTTAGACCCAACCAAATCATGAGAAATCAAAAAGATAATTACTTGACACATTGGAAAGAATTCATAAAAAAACTGAGCAAACTACAACGTTATGTGGCCCTAAACAGAGAGTACACAGTAGCAGAATACCTGACCGCTGGGACTGACCCAAAACGAAGGAAATTTTTGATAATGTACAGACTCAGTGAGCATAGCCTTGCTATTGATAAGGTCGCCGTAGGCAGACCTGGCTCTCAAGAGAAGAGAGGCTATATGCACACTGCCCACAAAATGAGGTGGAAACTGAGCTGCACTTCCTAACCTCCTGCCAAATGTATGACCATATTAGAGACACATATTTCCCTCAGATTACACAGACTCACAAAGAATTCGAAAACAAATCAAATTTGGTAAACTCCCATATCTATTGCGTGAAATACCACAGTGTGCAATCACAGCAGTGTGTATATAGACATAACATGACATTTTAAATGTCTTTATTCTTTTGGAACTTGTGTGAGTGTAATATTTACTTTGTTTATCCATTTCACTTGCTTTGGCAATGTTAAGATGTGTTTCCCATGCCAATAAAGCCCCTTGAATTGAATTGAATTGAGAAAGAGAGAGAAGTAGAGAGAGATGAGTGAGAGAGAACGAGAGAACGAGAGAAAGAAAGAGAGAGAGAGAGAGAAAGAGAGAGAGAGAGAGAGAGAGAGAGAGAGAGAGAGAGAGAGAGAGAGAGAGAGAGAGAGAGAGAGAGAGAGAGAGAGAGAGAGAGAGAGATGAGTGAGTGAGGGAGTAGAGAGAGAGAGATGAGTGAGGGAGTAGAGAGAGAGAGATGAGTGAGGGAGTAGGGAGGCTACTCCACTCCACATGGCTCACCTTTAATGACTCCACTACAGATCCAGGCGTAGAGAAAAGTATCTGGGGGCTTCAGAGTGTGCTAGTAGCATGGACTAACCCGAGGACATAATGAGGCTGTTGAGCAGGGAGAGAGGGCCCGGCCGGACGGAGCCCCCTGAGGTGATGAGGGTCTGGCTGGGGGCTAAGCAGGGGCAGGGAGACAGATGCCTGGATCACTCCCATACTGCTGCTAATGGGAACATAGCCAATTAAAAGGCCTGTCTCTGGATCACTGGGCCCGAATCCTGTAGCACTGTTTACCAGTGGACAGAGGGCACGGTGATGGGGAGAAGGGGTGGGTGGGGGGGGGGGGCACAGCAGGGGATAGAGGGGCTGCCAACAGAATACAGACTGACCACCACACCCCGACCCGAGAGCTCCAACTGTACACAGGGTGTAGGAGAGCAGTGAAGCACAATGTGACAGGCTGGCCTGCGCTGCAGTGTGGTGCAGAGAGGCAGCGCGACCCCGTGGACCCTCGGTGACGACACCTGCACTGACACTTGACATTACAGGCCTCCTCTGCCAGGCTGCCAACAGAGAGACACATCGTCCTGACAAAGCTCCTTCTGAGGGGCTGAGGAACCTGAGTCCATGTCTCATTATGCACTGCTGGGTCACCCAGGCCACGTCTCTCCCTACCTGACACTGACACTGGGACACTGGGACACCAGGGGACAGATAACACATCTCCAGGAGAGAGGGGCGGAATTTAGGAGATAAGATTTGGGCTAGAGTTGAAGACAATGGGAGTGTGTGTGTGTGTGTGTGTGTGTGTGTGTGTGTGTGTGTGTGTGTGTGTGTGTGTGTGTGTGTGTGTGTGTGTGTGTGTGTGTGTGTGTGTGTGTGTGTGTGTGTGTGTGTGTGTGTGTGTGTGTGTGGGGGGGGGGGTAAAGGCATGGTAAAGACATGGTAAAGGCATGGTAAAGGCATGGTAAAGACATGGTAAAGACATGGTAAAGGCATGGTAAAGACATGGTAAAGGCATGGTAAAGACATGGTAAAGACATGGTAAAGACATGGTAAAGACATGGTAAAGACATGGTAAAGGCATGGTCTAGGCATGGTAAAGACATGGTAAAGGCATGGTAAAGACATGGTAAAGACATGGTAAAGACATGGTAAAGACATGGTAAAGGCATGGTCTAGGCATGGTAAAGACATGGTAAAGGCATGGTAAAGACATGGTAAAGACATGGTAAAGACATGGTAAAGACATGGTAAAGGCATGGTCTAGGCATGGTAAAGACATGGAAAAGGCATGGTAAAGACATGGTAAAGACATGGTAAAGACATGGTAAAGACATGGTAAAGGCATGGTCTAGGCATGGTAAAGACATGGTAAAGGCATGGTAAAGACATGGTAAAAGCCTACAAGGGGAATATCCTCTGTGTGGACAATATTTTAATATTGTAGTGGACAAGGATGAGAAGAAAGTTGGCATGGCCAAATGCAGGCTCCTGTGCAACTCGATATACTGTAAGTAGGTTATAAGTACGCTTGTTGTAAAATAAATAATAACATTAGCCTATTGCTGTCATTTGTTGGGTACGGTAGGTACTAGCCTTCGTTCGAAATTGCTGCAATATAGGCTGTTCAAAACTTTTGTGAGGGTTTACACCAGTTTGCAAGTGTTTTGTTTCATTCTGTTGAGACATTTACTTTGGCCAAATGAAGATCCAACTGCAATGCTGTGTTTGCTGCCAACAGACTTTTCATATTTTCCCTATAAACAATGGCCCGACTTTTGATATTACCATAATAAAGTTTAGAAACTTTTGTGAAGGTTTGGTATGGTGTGGCTATTATTACAGTTTTTTTTTACAATTGCTAACAAGCGTTTAGCTATACTTAAGATACTTTTTCTAAACTCTTAACACATCAACACACCCACATCACACAATCAGCCAAATAGTTCATTTTCTGCTCAAAACCACCTTTTGTTCATGAAATACCAACTCTACATTTCAAAATGCAAAAAAAAACTTTCTCTACATACTCTAACTCTATCAAAACACGGCAAACCCGACTCAATATCTAATCGTTCTGTCAAAACACTAGCACATGTTTTCTATCCAAGAGGAACATATAGTCAATCACAGCACAACGACTTTCAAAATACTAACAGTTGATGGCATTACAAAAACAGCATTACTTTTCATGTTTCAGTTCTACCTGCATACAATAGACAATATGACATCCATTGTTTTATATCATTCAGTTTCCTTTTACTGTAAACCACTCTACATTTTACTGTAAACCACTCTACATTTTACTGTAAACCTCTCTACATTTTTTGGTTGAGTGTCGAATGTGTGCATTTTTGGCAACATACTATCTAAAAGTGAATGAGTCATCTTTACTTTATAGAATGTACAGTTGGAAAAAAAAGTAAGTGACAGAATTGCTGCAGTCAAAGCTTTATTAGCGACATTAAATTGCTGCCGGTGATCAACAAAAAATTCAACATACATGGCCTTTGGTTCCAAATGTGTAAAAATAAAAGAGAAAAAACACAAAAATGCACAGTCCTGTTCTAATCTATACGATCTTCAGCATTTGACAATTTTTCTCATCCACATCACATCTTATGTCGTTTCTCGCCATGCACCTTGGATAGAAACGCTTGGCCTGCCTTATCCACCCCTGGCAGTCTTCAGCTGAGATGTCTCTGCAGCCGGCATCCACCGCATCCAAGAGGGGCATTTGGTCATGTGACCGATGATCATACACTTTCCACCTCCAGGCAGAAAAAAATTCCTCGATGAGGTTGAGGAAAGGCGAGTAGGGGGGGAGGAAAAGGAAACATTTCTTGGATGGGCTGCAAACCAGAGGGAGGAAGACGTTGTGTCCTTTAGAGGAACACAAATACAACATATTTATTTGCATTGTGACTGGTGGCCTACAGTTACTGTGGGACATAGCAACAGTAATGATGGAAGAAGCCCTTGTGACTGGTGGCCTACAGTTACTGTGGGACATAGCAACAGTAATGACAGAATAAGCCCTTGTGAAATGCATTAATTACCCGTTGGTTTGTTGAAAATTCCGGATAATGGAAGCCACAGTTGACCGTCTGAGATTAGGCTGGACTCTTTCACCAGCCTCTCTCAGTGATAGACCATGTGATAAACCATGGTCTATGATGGTGGCTCATATTTCATCAGTGACAACAACTCTTACTCTCCTTTGAACACCACCACGCATTATTACTCCTCTCCCCCTACCTCTCCTTCTCCCTTGTCCAACTACTCCTCTGCCTGGTCCAGATACTCCTCTCCCTGGTACAGCTACTCCTCTCCCGGTTGTCCAACTACTCCTCTCCCTGGTCCAACTACTCCTCTCCCTGGTCCAGCTACTCCTCTCCCTGGTCCAACTGCTACTCTCTCTGGTTCAGCCACTCCTCTCCCTGGTCCAACTACTCCTCTCCCTGGTCCAACTACTCCTCTCCCTGGTCCAACTACTCCTCTCCCTGGTCCAGCTACTCCTCTCCCTGGTCCAGCTACTCCTCTCCCTGGTCCAACTACTCCTCTCCCTGGTCCAGCTACTCCTCTCCCTGGTTCAACTACTCCTCTCCCTGGTCCAACTACTCCTCTCCCTGGTCCAGCTACTCCTCTCCCTGGTCCAGCTACTCCTCTCCCTGGTCCAACTACTCCTCTCCCTGGTCCAGCTACTCCTCTCCCTGGTTCAACTACTCCTCTCCCTGGTCCAACTACTCCTCTCCCTGGTCCAGCTACTCCTCTCCCTGGTCCAGCTACTCCTCTCCCTGGTCCAACTACTCCTCTGCCTGGTCCAGCTACTCCTCTCCCGGTTGTCCAACTACTCCTCTCCATGGTCCAGCTACTCTTCTCCCTGGTCCAGCTACTCCTCTCCCTGGTCCAGCTACTCCTCTCCCGGTTGTCCAACTACTCCTCTCCCTGGTCCAGCTACTCCTCTCCCGGTTGTCCAACTACTCCTCTCCCTGGTCCAACTACTCCTCTCCCTGGTCCAGCTACTCCTCTCCCGGTTGTCCAACTCCTACTCTCCCTGGTCCAGCTACTCCTCTCCCTGGTCCAACTACTCCTCTCCCGGTTGTCCAACTACTCCTCTCCCTGGTCCAGCTACTCCTCTGCCTGGTCCAGCTACTCCTCTGCCTCATCCAGTTACTCCTCTCCCTGGTCCAGCTACTCCTCTGCCTGGTCCAACTACTCCTCTCCCGGTTGTCCAACTACTCCTCTCCCTGGTCCAGCTACTCCTCTGCCTGGTCCAGCTACTCCTCTGCCTCATCCAGTTACTCCTCTCCCTGGTCCAGCTACTCCTCTGCCTGGTCCAGCTACTCCTCTCCCGGTTGTCCAACTACTCCTCTCCCTGGTCCAGCTACTCCTCTCCCTGGTCCAACTACTCCTCTCCCGGTTGTCCAACTACTCCTCTCCCTGGTCCAGCTACTCCTCTGCCTGGTCCAGCTACTCCTCTGCCTCATCCAGTTACTCCTCTCCCTGGTCCAACTACTCCTCTCCCTGGTCCCGCTACTCCTCGGCCTGGTCCAACTACTCCTCTCCATGGTCCAGCTACTCCTCTGCCGGTTGTCCAACTACTCCTCTCCCTGGTCCAACTACTCCTCTCCCTGGTCCAGCTACTCCTCTCCCTGGTCCAACTGCTACTCTCTCTGGTTCAGCCACTCCTCTCCCTGGTCCAACTACTCCTCTCCCTGGTCCAACTACTCCTCTCCCTGGTCCAACTACTCCTCTCCCTGGTCCAGATACTCCTCTCCCTGGTCCAGCTACTCCTCTCCCTGGTCCAACTACTCCTCTCCCTGGTCCAACTACTCCTCTCCCTGGTCCAGCTACTCCTCTCCCTGGTCCAACTACTCCTCTCCCTGGTCCAGCTACTCCTCTCCCTGGTCCAACTACTCCTCTCCCTGGTCCAGCTACTCCTCTCCCTGGTCCAGCTACGCCTCTCCCTGGTCCAACTACTCCTCTGCCTGGTCCAGCTACTCCTCTCCCGGTTGTCCAACTACTCCTCTCCATGGTCCAGCTACTCTTCTCCCTGGTCCAGCTACTCCTCTCCCTGGTCCAGCTACTCCTCTCCCGGTTGTCCAACTACTCCTCTCCCTGGTCCAGCTACTCCTCTCCCGGTTGTCCAACTACTCCTCTCCCTGGTCCAACTACTCCTCTCCCTGGTCCAGCTACTCCTCTCCCGGTTGTCCAACTCCTACTCTCCCTGGTCCAGCTACTCCTCTCCCTGGTCCAACTACTCCTCTCCCTGGTCCAGCTACTCCTCTCCCTGGTCCAGCTACTCCTCTGCCTGGTCCAGCTACTCCTCTGCCTCATCCAGTTACTCCTCTCCCTGGTCCAGCTACTCCTCTGCCTGGTCCAACTACTCCTCTCCCGGTTGTCCAACTACTCCTCTCCCTGGTCCAGCTACTCCTCTGCCTGGTCCAGCTACTCCTCTGCCTCATCCAGTTACTCCTCTCCCTGGTCCAGCTACTCCTCTGCCTGGTCCAGCTACTCCTCTCCCGGTTGTCCAAATACTCCTCTCCCTGGTCCAGCTACTCCTCTCCCTGGTCCAGCTACTCCTCTCCCGGTTGTCCAACTGCTCCTCTCCCTGGTCCAGCTACTCCTCTCCCTGGTCCAACTACTCCTCTCCCGGTTGTCCAACTACTCCTCTCCCTGGTCCAGCTACTCCTCTGCCTGGTCCAGCTACTCCTCTGCCTCATCCAGTTACTCCTCTCCCTGGTCCAACTACTCCTCTCCCTGGTCCCGCTACTCCTCGGCCTGGTCCAACTACTCCTCTCCATGGTCCAGCTACTCCTCTGCCTGGTCCAGCTACTCATCTGCCTGGTCCAGCTACTCCTCTCCCTGGTCCAACTACTCCTCTCCCTTGTCCAGCTACTCCTCTGCCTGGTCCAGCTACTCCTCTGCCTCATCCAGCTACTCCTCTCCCTGGTCCAACTACTCCTCTCCCGTGTCAAGACATAATTTTTTCTCTCTCTGCTCCTCTGTGTTGTTCTGTATCCACATTGAACAAAATCAATCCAGAGTCCCCCTTTTTACAGTGTATGTCCATGTAATTGAAAGAATTTCAACACCTGGCTATGTCTCCGGTTGAGATTGGACTCAGCTGTGGTTGGTCTATTTTACACAACTTACAGTAAATCAGCTATTTCTCAATGTTTCAATGATCTGTTCATTCAAAAATGCTTATCAGCTGTTTCAAAATAGCTTTTGAGCTGCTGTTGTTGCAGAAGTAGAGACTTTATACTATATTTAAGGTTTTGAACATTAGGTCTTCATTTCTGGCATGCTATGTGCAAGCATCTGTAAATAAGACAAGAAAGATCCATAATTTTGGTATTGGGTATGCTTGTATTTAAAAAAAAATGTAAGCATTTTAGAAACGTGTTAATTGACTGCATATTCTGTGAAAACAACATGAATTATGTTCATGGTATGGTCCACAACTGACGGATGTTGTGCTAGTTGTGTTTCTAGTTTTGAAAATGTGACTACAGATTGGACAAAAGGATGCTAGCGACTGTAAAAATGGCTTTCGCTACTGCATGTCTATGAAATGAAGTCAGTGTGCACCGGTGCTCCAACTGACTCCCACAACTGAACTTGAGGTGAGGAAGAATGTTTTAGGCCTACCATAGTTACTCCTATAATCTAACAATATGATGCTTACAAAAAATTCTGATTAGGGGCCTCCCGGGTGGCGCAGTGGTCTAGGGCACTGCATCGCAGTGCTAGCTGCGCCACCAGAGTCTCTGGGTTTGCGCCCAGGCTCTGTCGCAGCCGGCCGCTGGGGTTTTAGGCTGGGTTTCTGTACAGCACTGATATATCAGCTGATATATAAATACATTTGATTTGATTGATATCATGGGAAAATCAAAGGAAATCAGCCAAGACCTCAGAAAATAAATTGCAGACCTCCACAAGTCTGGTTCATCCTTGGAAGCAATTTCCAAATGCCTGCATGTATCACGTTCATCTGTACAAACAATAGTACGCAAGTGTAAACACCATGGGACCACGCAGCCGTCATACCGCTCAGGAAGGAGACGCGTTCTGTCTCCTAGAGATGAATGTACTTTGGTGCGAAAAGTGCAAATCAATCCCAGAATAACAGCAAAGAACCTTGTGAAGATGCTGGAGGAAACGGGTACAAAAGTATCTATATCCACAGTAAAACAAGTCCTATATCAACATAACCTGAAAGGCTGCTCAGCAAGGGAGAAGCCACTGCTCCAAAACCGCCATAAAAAAGCCAGACTATGGTTTGCAACTGCGCGTGGGAAAAAAGATCGTACTTTTGGAGAAATGTCCTCTGGTCTGATGAAACAAAAATAGAACTGTTTGGCCATAATGACCATTGTCATGTTTGGAGGAAAAAGGGGGAGGCTTGCAAGCCGAAGAACACCATCCCAACCGTGAAGCACGGGGGTGGCAGCATCATGTTGTGGGGGTGCTTTGCTGCAGGAGGGACTGGTGCACTTCACAAAATAGATGGCATCATGAGGCAGGAAAATTATGTGGATATATTGAAGCAACATCTCAAGACATCAGTCAGGAAGTTAAAGCTTGGTCACAAATGGGTCTTCCAAATGGACAATGACACCAAGCATACTTCCAAAGTTGTGTGCAAAATGGCTTAAAGACAACAAAGTCAAGGTATTGGAGTGGCCATCACAAAGCCCTGACCTCAATCCTATAGAAAATTTGTGGGCAGAACTGAAAAAGCGTGTGCGAGCAAGGAGGCCTGCAAACCTGACTCCGTTACACCAGCTCTGTCAGGAGGAATGGGCCAAAATCCACCCAACTTATTGTGGGAAGCATGTGGAAGGCTACCGGAAACGTTTGACCCAAGTTAAACAATTTAAAGGCAATGCTACCAAATACTAATTGAGTGTATGTAAACTTCTGACCCACTCGGGAATGTGATGAAAGAAATAAAACCTGAAATAAATCATTCTCTCTACTATTATTCTGACATTTCACATTCTTAAAATAAAGTGGTGATCGTAACTGACCTAAGACAGGGAATTTTTGCTAGGATTAAGTGTCAGGAATTGTGAAAAACTGAGTTGAAATGTATTTGGCTAAGGTGTGTGTAAACTTCCGACTTCAATTGTATATATCTGACGCAGTAGCCATCTGTCATAAAGAAATGTCAGTGTCGTAGCATGCAGCCAGGATGTCTCTCTCTCTCTCTCTAGGGCCTAAGCTTCTCTTCCTCTATATATACTGTCTATTTTTTATATTCATATCATACAGTGATGTCTAAGCCTATAGGCCTATGGATGCAATGCCCTGATGCATTTAGTGCTCGGATCTCTGACAGCTGAATCGTGAGTTATTGTTTTAGGAAAGTCAAAACCAATAGAAAAATGGACCGGTTCTCAAATGTACAAGGATTATTTATTTATTTTTACATTGTCCGGCACTAGATTTTCTTAACGGAAACCCTGGTGTGTGTGTGTGTGTGTGTGTGTGTGTGTGTGTGTGTGTGTGTGTGTGTGTGTGTGTGTGTGTGTGTGTGTGTGTGTGTGTGTGTGTGTGTGTGTGTGTGTGTGTGTGTGTGTGTGTGTGTGTGTGTGTGTGTGTGTGTGTGTGTGTGTGTGTGTGTGTGTGTGTGTGTGTGTGTGTGTGTCACATTTTGGACAGAAGCCATAGCTGAGTTAAAGGTGGGGGGGTGGGGTTTGAGGATATAGTACAGGACTTTCACTGTGGTTTCTCTGTCCCTACCTCCATTAGCTGAGTTGATCTGACGTGGAGCGTTTCACAGCCTCAGACAAACTAGTCCAGGACCTGTAGCTGAGGCTGTGCTCAGGTCGTGAGCAGCATACAGTAGGAATATCTCTGCATCTATATTTCAGCTGATCCAGGACCTGTGAGCAACCCCTCAGACTGGAGGCGGAAGGAACTCTTGATCCGACGCGTGGGCTACAGTGGGAGAATGAGGAGTCTTGACCCAGAAGAACCTTTCTCACGCATTGATATCTACACATAGGCACACATGCATGCACACACACGCACGCACACGCGCTCCCTTCATTTCCCCTGGGTATTGCTCCTCTCCTCTCGCTATGCCGTTAAACCTGAGGACCCCTCTATGTCGGCACTTTCTCTCCTTCCCTCTCTTCCTATTCCCTCCACTCATCCTTTCTCTCCCCCATTATCCCTCCTCGTCCGTCATCTATGCTCACGCCATCTCTCCGTATCTCTGCTTCCTTCCTCTCCCGATCTCTCTCTAAGGCCATGTTGGGTGTAGGCTACCGTGTGCTGCAGACAGTAATCCAGTAACATTGGCTGTGTTTTAACTCAGTTTTATGTGCCAGAGGGAGAGAGTGAGAGAGGTGTGGAGGTCCCAGTGGAAGCTCTGTAGGCCTCTACGGGTCTGGCTGCTGTGTGTGTGACGAAAGAGTCAAATACGGCATCAATGACTCAGACACTATGATATCCTGTGACTAGCTCAACTTTTTAAAGCTCACACTTGCGTTTCTCTACGTTCTGTTTTGAGTAGGATGGTGTGTGCTAAATCGTTGCATGAATATTGTGTGTGTGTATGTGTGTGTGTGTGTGTGTGTGTGTGTGTGTGTGTGTGTGTGTGTGTGTGTGTGTGTGTGTGTGTGCGTGCGTGCGTGCGTGCGTGCGTGCGTGCGTGTGTGCGTGCGTGCGTGTGTGTGTGTGTGTGTGCAGGGAGGAATTGGTGCTAAATCATCACATGAATATTGGATAGGATCCCCCATGCTGGGCCCGGTCTCCACGGCAACAGCTTGGTCGCAGGATTTGAGTCAAACTGAAACATCCTTGCCATGTAAAGATGTTAGTGTGTTAAAGATGTTAGTGTGTTAAAGATGTTAGTGTGTTAAAGATGTTAGAGTGTTAAAGATAATAGAGTGTTAAAGATGTTAGTGTGTTAAAGATGTTAGAGTGTTAAAGATAATAGAGTGTTAAAGATGTTACAGTGTTAAAAATGTTAGTGTGTTAAAGATGTTAGTGTGTTAAAGATGTTAGTGTGTTAAAGATGTTAGAGTGTTAAAGATAATAGAGTGTTAAAGATGTTACAGTGTTAAAAATGTTAGTGTGTTAAAGATGTTAGTGTGTTAAAGATGTTACAGTGCTAAAGATGTTACAGTGTTAAAGATGTTAGAGTGTTAAAGATAATAGAGTGTTAAAGATGTTACAGTGCTAAAGATGTTAGAGTGTTAAAGATGTTATTGTGTTAAAGATGTTAGAGTGTTAAAGATAATAGAGTGTTAAAGATGTTATTGTGTTAAAGATGTTACAGTGTTAAAGATAATAGAGTGTTAAAGATGTTAGAGTGTTAAAGATGTTAGAGTGTTAAAGATGTTAGTGTGTTAAAGATGTTAGTGTGTTAAAGATGTCAGAGTGTTAAAGATAATCGTGTGTTAAAGATGTCAGAGTGTTAAAGATAATAGAGTGTTAAAGATGTTAAGCCACATGAGAATCACCAAACCTGTCTGTTGACTCATCACCCCTCTCTCCAGTCTCTATCCTGCCATTTCAGTGGATTTAGTCTTTGTTCACAGACAGACATGTACAAAGGAGATTTTGCAAGGTACGAGTGATCAGATGCAAACAGCTATTAACTAAGGGAATGATCGAGATGTTCAAATGAACGCCGGCCATTTTCCTAATAGCCATGTAGCGCTAGCACCATGCTAACAGGGAGTATGAAGATCCCTCAAGGCTGGGCAGGCTACTGGTACTGTCACGTTCCTCTCTGCTCCTCTCTCCTGGTTTCACAGAGCATGTGAGGCAGTGGAAGAGGCCTTGGGAGGGTGGGGATGTTGTGGGGAAGATTGTCAGACAGGGCTTTCTGCATGAGAGGCTACAGAGCAGGGAGAGCCGAACTGACAAGTCCATTTACACACAAACACCCACACAGTGGAAACAATGTAGACTAGACAGTCTACTCCCACCACTAGGAGACACTAACAGACTATCTCATGTTAAGAGGCAAACACTATCAGACACACACACGTACACCCGCATCCATCCACACAGACACATAAAGACACACTGTACACAACCTCATATGCATCCAAATATACCGTAGCTACTGACACGGGTATATCCTTCTCGGTTACATCAGCAGCTTTGTTAACCTGTCTTCCCAAGGTCGACCTGTCAGCTGTACCAGTGACCCTCCTGGCCAGGCCTACAGGGGGAGGGGCAGGACTTCAAACCTCACTTGCCCCCTACAGCGTGATTATAGAGCAGGATATAGGAACACATACAGTACAGTACATAACACGATACCTCTAAAGCCTCTAATGCTGTCCCGTCAATTCATTTCCATGGACACATGCTAAAGCATGGATTTGTAAAGGAAATGTCATACTCCAAAACACATATTTCCATAACTGTTTGACCCTAGCTTGCCGTCTGCAAAGAGAGCCTTTATGATACATGAGTTTTGTATTTGGAGAAGAAAAAAATCTAATATCTGAATTAGCCTCTCCTAACATGATAACTGCTGCCCAGGAAGACATGTCCCAAACCAGCAGAAATGACATTTAGAGAGCTGTTAGCATGTTAGCAGCCTTTATGTCATGGAATGATTTAACATTCAGGACTGGACTGGAGGACGGTGGGTCTCTCAGGTCTGAAGGAGAGAGGAGAGGAACAGTGTCATAGCGGGCAGCGGGGAGCGGGGAGCTAGCCTTTCATTGTGCTGTGGGATAGACAGGACGGTGTGACATATCGATCTGATATCAGCTACACAGCACTGACTGCACCGCTGCCTCCATTACAGCCCTGCCATTGACACATGGCCTTTTCCTCCTTTAGTTTGTAGCGCTCGCGATTAAACATTCTCCGCCACACTCTCCCAGCCATCACGTCCAAGACACCACCACTACATCAAACCACAGCTATGATGGAGGGAATTTCAACTACTTGGTGAAAAAAAGGAGAGACTCGCAAACTGTGTGTGTGTCTGTGTGTGTGTGTGTGTGTGTGTGTGTGTGTGTGTGTGTGTGTGTGTGTGTGTGTGTGTGTGTGTGTGTGTGTGTGTGTGTGTGTGTGTGTGTGTGTGTGTGTGTGTGTGTGTGTGTGTGTGTGTGTGTGTGTGTGTGTGTGTGTGTGTGTGTGTGTGTGTGTGTGTGTGTGTGTGTGTGTGTGTGTGTGTGGACAGAAGAATGGAGAGAACAGGCACGGGTCATAAGCAGAGGGAACATCAAACACGTCCTTCTCTTCCTCTACACAATTCCCACTATCCTTCCACATTCCTCCAAATCCCAAGCAAATAACTGTCTTCTCACAAGGTTATGCTGAGGTCATTGCTCCAACATTGCCTCTGCTTTACCTTATTACAACAGTATTTCCTAGACTTTAGTTAAGAGGCTTTGTGGCTTTAGGCGTCAGGCTCACAGTGGTTTGAGCAGGCTGCTTTTGAGACACACAGCTATGCTACCAGCACCACTTCAGATGTCCTTGACAGAGTTGCACAAGGTTCTCCCGACAAAAGACACACAAATTAGACCGGTTTTGTCTCTTGAAGGAGGAAGTTTTCTGTTCAATTTCTTTAAGCCAGATGTTGACTATGTTAGGAGCACAAGAACGGCGACTCTCTTTATTGAATCCACTAATTGGCTATTTACTTGGCTTCTGCAGAGTGACGAAGACACTCCACAATCACTTCAACTGTGTTGAAAATATTAACAGGCTGGCTCCTATCTGATGTCATACAGTGAGGATGAGGAAAGGAAGGAAACAGGAGGGCAGGAGAGGAAGAAGGGAGAACATTTGAGAGAATTAGATAGAAGGAGATATGGTGCAAGCGTGAGACAAACTAAAATGTGGGAAATGGGAAGATAAAGGGAACAGAAGAGAGAGAGAGAGAGAGAGAGAGAGAGAGAGAGAGAGAGAGAGAGAGAGAGAGAGATTTCCTGACAAAATGTAAAAAATACAAAACAATTAGAGAGTGTCATTTCCCCAAATTTGAAACTCTTATTCAAGGTTTCAAAGACCTCTCTGATGAGGATAGGCCACCCGTCCTGTTGGGGGAGGACGCAGAGAGCTGTGGGTTGGCAGCGCACTACATTGCTGCCTGCCATAAGTTGAGGGACAGTGTCTGACAGACCAATCAACCTGCACATGTACTCTACTGTATGTTTATTGTTATTGTTCAATGTATGGTTATTTTGACACTTGGTTATTGTTGTTACTGTTGTCCCGTTGACAATTTTGATTCTCTTTTTTTATATTGTAAATAAGCTTTGGCAATATGTACACTGTTACGTCATGCCAATAAAGCAAATTGAATTGAATTGAGAGAGAGAGAGAGAGAGAGAGAGAGAGAGAGAGAGAGAGAGAGAGAGAGAGAGAGAGAGAGAGAGAGAGAGAGAGAGAGAGAGAGAGAGAGAGAGAGAGAGAGAGAGAGAGAGAGAGAGAGAGAGAGAAACACTAGCAGCCAGCGCCTTAGTCTCCATTTTCCACCATCTCTGCCATGGCAATAGCTTGACGGGGCTTTGGACGAGGAGTGAGAGACAGGAGACAAGACAGAGACACCTGTTGTTGGGAGTGTTGAGTCAAGTGTTCTCTCCTTCACTAATGAGTGCACAGGGCTTTGGAGGAGATGAGATGGTGGTGGTGGTGGTGGGGATAGGGGTAGGAGCTGAGGTGGAGTAGGCTGGGAGATAAAATAAGCATCAGTGACAACATCAAAATCAGTCGCAACATCAACACCATTAACAGCCAGTATGGCGTGTGGCAGCGCCGGGCTGACATACGGAGCAGTTGCATGGGGGGAGTCTGTCAGTCTGTCTGGGTGTGTGAGAGAGAGGAGAGCAGCCAGGGATGGATGGGGGACTCTGGGGGGATGGTGTGTGTGTGTAGGTGGTGGTTGTGACTGGGTTTCAAGGGTTTTGTGTGGTGGACGGCGGGCTAGGCAGCACAGACAGGGGGGCGGAGAGGCTGTCTTTCCGTCTGTTACAGTGCTGGTGGCTGTGTGTCTGTCTGTCTGGGAGGCTCAGGCTATCTGGGTGGGTGCTGCTGGATCTCTTACTGCAGCAGGAGGCTTCTCTCAACTACAGACTGCACTGCTTTTAACCGGCCTGTGTTTTCTTGTCCATTTCCCAGCACCGTGTGTAATAGTACAAAATGTTCTGAACCGTGTTCGTTTGAGTCATGATGCAAGAATATTTAATATTGTAAACGATATGCAGACAGGTGTTACGATGAAATGATATCATGAAACATGGATCCATACATAGTAAACAAAAATCAGCGACACTCAAATGAGTATATATTACGTTTGGTATGGTATGTGTTAATTTGTGGAGGTTTATCATTCATTTCGCATGATATGTTACAAATTACAATTTGTGTGATACGTTAGGAATTACAATTCCTATGATATGTTATGAATTGCAATTCAAACAATATGTTACAAATTTGCTTACCCAATTATGACCATTGGATTATTTCTACGGTCATAAAACCCCGTATGAATATGGTTTAGTTTATTTACCAAAGTCATTGATTACTTTCTGTAAGTTATTCACCTCTAAAACGAAGTTTGCGACAACACTAGATAGCCTGATAAGCTAGCTAGCTCAAAAACGAGCTTGTCGAACGTACATGGAAACTGCCACGACCAGAACCAAAAGAAAAGAAATGGAGAGATCGTCAGATGGACAATTAATCACAAATGATAGTATGATTTTGGGTACTCCTCTTCAGAATGTAACTGTGGGGGGAAATACTGCAATGGGTGATGAAAATGTGGTGAGCAACAACAATGCTCACAACTTGCGCCCCTCCAGTCCCCGGCTCAGGCCGTTACCTTACGACCCCGGCACTCCAGTCAAGCCCCAGGGGAAAAAGATGTTAGGCCAAGAGGGTATGTCACTTCTTGAGATGCAAAACAATATTGTAATGCTTTTGACAGAAAGATAGATGAAAGGGCAAATGGCTTGGAGGTCATGGTTAGGGAGAATATGATGAAAATTGAGGCCATTCAAAAACCTGTTGACTTTATCTTTGGAGAAGTGAAAACCCTCAAAAGTGACATGAAGAAAGTGGAAGTTATCTGCCAGGAAAATGAAAAGAAGGTGGCTGAACTCGAGCAAAAGGTGAACGAGGCGGAGAGATACCAGCGCAGGTGGAACCTGAGGCTCCATGGAATTCCAGAGCAGGCGGGTGAGGACATCAAATGCAGAGTTGTTGACATCTGTGGAGCTGTCATTCCCCAATCAAAAGCCAAACTTCAGGAAGATGTAGACATCGTCCATCGTTTGGGAAGACTTAAGGATCAAGACAAGAGACCGAGGACAACCATCATCCGGTTCACCAACAGATCTACACGGGATCTTCTCTGGAGGCGAGCGAAGAACAGATCTACACGGGATCTTCTCTGGAGGCGAGCAAAGAATTGTGAATTCCTCATCAAGCAGAAATTGAGGTTCACGGAGGATCTGACCTCAGCAGACAAAGTGACAAGAGAGAAACTGTGGCCGATGGAGGCTGCAGCTCGAAAGGCAGGGAAAACTGCATTTTTTATCGGTGCAAGAGTGATCAAAGGCTGACCTGAGAACTGGTAAGCTAAACACTAACTATAGGTGAATAACTGCTTATTGTAAAGTCAACATAATGTCTCCCCCTTGTGGGAGTAAGAATACTTTGGTAACTTTATGAACAATGTTTTTTTTGTTTTTCTGTTGGAGAGGTTAAATAATGGGATGGAAATCCTTTTGAGTTACATATCCTTAGGAAAAACTAATATTAGCATAACAAGGTTGTTGGTTGAAGTTCATGTCTTTATCTCTTTGTTCAATTAATGTCAGGGGTATTCGTAATTTACTCAAGCGTAAGGCTATTTTCCTGTATTGCAAACGGTTTAATGCAGACTTTTACTTTTTACAAGAGACTCATGCTTGTTCTTCCGATCTATCTTTTTGGAAAAATCAATGGGTAACGATATCTGGTTATCATATGGCAACAACCACTCTGCAGGTGTAGCAGTTTTAAGAGGTGCATTTAAAGGGAAGTTCATCAGGAGTAAGAGTCACCACTCTGCAGGTGTAACAGTTTTAAGAGGTGCATTTAAAGGGAAGGTCATCAGGAGTAAGAGTCACCACTCTGCAGGTGTAACAGTTTTAAGAGGTGCATTTAAAGGGAAGGTCATCAGGAGTAAGAGTCACCACTCTGCAGGTGTAACAGTTTTAAGAGGTGCATTTAAAGGGAAGGTCATCAGTAGTAAGAGTCACCACTCTGGAGGTGTAACAATTTTAAGAAGTGCATTTAAAGGGAAGGTCATCAGTAGTAAGAGTCACCACTCTGCAGGTGTAACAGTTTTAAGAGGTGCATTTAAAGGGAAGGTAATCAGTAGTAAGAGTCACCACTCTGCAGGTGTAACAGTTTTAAGAGGTGCATTTAAAGGGAAGGTAATCAGTAGTAAGAGTCACCACTCTGCAGGTGTAACAGTTTTAAGAAGTGCATTTAAAGGGAAGGTCATCAGTAGTAAGAGTCACCACTCTGCAGGTGTAACAGTTTTAAGAGGTGCATTTAAAGGGAAGGTAATCAGTAGTAAGAGTCACCACTCTGCAGGTGTAACAGTTTTAAGAGGTGCATTTAAAGGGAAGGTCATCAGTAGTAAGACTCACCACTCTGGACGTTGGTTAGTTTTAACAGTAAATTTCAACAGTGAAATGTTTTTATTAGGGAATATTTATGCATCCAACAACAAACAAAACAACAGGATATTATTTCAAACATTTGAAGAAGAAATTAATAGAGTTATTATTTGCGTTGAAAAGATGGGACTCAGTATGTAATAACCCTGTAAAAGATGTGATCACATATCTTGGTATTACAGTTAGCAAAGATCAGAAAAAAAGGGCCAACTTAAATTTCTCTCCTATTGCAGAGAAAATTGGAAAGAGATTTATTTATTAAGAGATCTTTCTTTATCTGGACTTGTACTTTTATCAAAATCTGAAGGTCTGTCCAGATTCGTTTATACCTCCCTTGCCTTGGATGTTCCTCTGTCAGTAACTAAAATGGTTGATACTAAATTATTTAACTTCATATGGAGGAATAAACCTCATTATTTAAGAAAAGCGGTCATATGTAGCACCCAAGGTGAGTGAGGGTTGAATGCTCTGGATTTTAAAACCTCTAATATAATATTTCAGATTAAATGGAAACAAAACCATGTAATAAATAAGGATTGCATCTGGAATATAATCCCTAATTTAATATTCCAACAAATTGGTGGTCTAGAATTCTTACTCAAATGCAACTTTGATATGGGTAAAATCCCAATTAATCTTGCAAACTTTCATAAATAAGTACTTCTAACTTGGAACCTCATGTACAAACACATTCTGTCCCCTCATAGGTATACAATCTGGAATAATAAAGACATAAAATACAAAAACAAGTTATTTTTTTCAGAACTGGTTTGACAACAACATTATCTGGGTTAAACAATTAGTAAATAATGATGGACAACTATATGATTATCCAGAATTTATGAGAACACACAATGTTACATTCACTCCTGAGGAGTATCAAATAGCTGTTAGAGCTCTCCCTAAAGGTGCTATTCTTCTTTTAGGAGAATATAACAATACTCCAAGTGCAACTGTTGAGGATTTTGTAGCCTCAATACAATTAGAAGGAATTGACATTTTAAACTGTAAATGTAATAACAGGTATATAAGGAAACGATGTCAATATGTTACCATTCCCTCTGCTAAAATGTACTGGAATGCAGCCCCAGGACAAGTGAACTGGAATGCAGCCCTAGGACAAGTGAACTGGAATGCAGCCCTAGGACAAGTTAACTGGAATGCAGCCCTAGGACAAGTGACCTGGAATGCAGCCCTAGGACAAGTGAACTGGAATGCAGCCCTAGGACAAGTGAACTGGAATGCAGCCCTAGGACAAGTGAACTGGAGTGCAGCCCTAGGACAAGTGAACTGGAGTGCAGCCCTAGGACAAGTGAACTGGAGTGCAGCCCTAGGACAAGTGAACTGGAATGCAGCCCTAGGACAAGTGAACTGGAGTGCAGCCCTAGGACAAGTGAACTGGAGTGCAGCCCTAAGACAAGTGAACTGGAGTGCAGCCCTAGGACAAGTTAACTGGAATGCAGCCCTAGGACAAGTGACCTGGAATGCAGCCCTAGGACAAGTGACCTGGAATGCAGCCCTAGGACAAGTGAACTGGAATGCAGCCCTAGGACAAGTAAACTGGACTGCAGCCCTAGGACAAGTAAACTGGACTGCAGCCCTAGGACAAGTGAACTGGAATGCAGCCCTAGGACAAGTAAACTGGACTGCAGCCCTAGGACAAGTGAACTGGAATGCAGCCCTAGGACAAGTGAACTGGAATACAGCCCTAGGACAAGTGAACTGGAATGCAGCCCTAGGACAAGTGAACTGGAATTACAGCCCTAGGACAAGTAAACTGGAATGCAGCCCTAGGACAAGTGAACTGGAATTACAGCCCTAGGACAAGTGAACTGGAATACAGCCCTAGGACAAGTGACCTGGAATGCAGCCCTAGGACAAGTGAACTGGAATGCAGCCCTAGGACAAGTGACCTGGAATGCAGCCCCAGGACAAGTGAACTGGAATGCAGCCCTAGGACAAGTGAACTGGAATGCAGCCCTAGGACAAGTGAACTGGAATGCAGCCCTAGGACAAGTGAACTGGAATGCAGCCCTAGGACAAGTGACCTGGAATTACAGCCCTAGGACAAGTAAACTGGAATGCAGCCCTAGGACAAGTGACCTGGAATGCAGCCACAGGACAAGTGAACTGGAATGCAGCCCTAGGACAAGTGACCTGGAATGCAGCCCTAGGACAAGTGAACTGGAGTGCAGGCCTAGGACAAGTGAACTGGAGTGCAGCCCTAGGACAAGTGCCCTGGAATACAGCCCTAGGACAAGTGACCTGGAATACAGCCCTAGGACAAGTGAACTGGAGTGCAGCCCTAGGACAAGTGAACTGGAATGCAGCCCTAGGACAAGTGACCTGGAATACAGCCCTAGGACAAGTAACCTGGATTGCAGCCCTAGGACAAGTGACCTGGAATACAGCCCTAGGACAAGTGAAACTGGAGTGCAGCCCTAGGACAAGTGAACTGGAATGCTACCCTAGGACAAGTGACCTGGAATACAGCCCTAGGACAAGTGACCTGGAATACAGCCCTAGGACAAGTGAACTGGAGTGCAGCCCTAGGACAAGTGACCTGGAATACAGCCCTAGGACAAGTGAACTGGAATGCAGCCCTAGGACAAGTGACCTGGAGTGCAGCCCTAGGACAAGGGAACTGGAATGCAGCCCTAGGACAAGTGACCTGGAATACAGCCCTAGGACAAGGGTACTGGAATGCAGCCCTAGGACAAGTGACCTGGAATACAGCCCTAGGACAAGGGAACTGGAATGCAGCCCTAGGACAAGTGACCTGGAATACAGCCCTAGGACAAGGGAACTGGAATGCAGCCCTAGGACAAGTGAACTGGAGTGCAGCCCTAGGACAAGTGACCTGGAGTGCAGCCCTAGGACAAGTGAACTGGAGTGCAGCCCTAGGACAAGTAAACTGGACTGCAGCCCTAGGACAAGTGAACTGGAATGCAGCCCTAGGACAAGTAAACTGGACTGCAGCCCTAGGACAAGTGACCTGGAGTGCAGCCCTAGGACAAGTGAACTGGAATGCAGCCCTAGGACAAGTAAACTGGACTGCAGCCCTAGGACAAGTGAACTGGAATGCAGCCCTAGGACAAGTAAACTGGACTGCAGCCCTAGGACAAGTGAACTGGAATGCAGCCCTAGGACAAGTGACCTGGAATGCAGCCCTAGGACAAGTGAAACGGAGTGCAGCCCTAGGACAAGTGAACTGGAGTGCAGCCCTAGGACAAGTGACCTGGAATGCAGCCCTAGGACAAGTGACCTGGAATGCAGCCCTAGGACAAGTGAACTGGAGTGCAGCCCTAGGACAAGTAAACTGGACTGCAGCCCTAGGACAAGTGAACTGGAATGCAGCCCTAGGACAAGTAAACTGGACTGCAGCCCTAGGACAAGTGAACTGGAATGCAGCCCTAGGACAAGTGAACTGGAATACAGCCCTAGGACAAGTGAACTGGAATGCAGCCCCAGGACAAGTGACCTGGAATGCAGCCCTAGGACAAGTGAACTGGAATACAGCCCTAGGACAAGTAAACTGGAATGCAGCCCTAGGACAAGTGACCTGGAATGCAGCCACAGGACAAGTGAACTGGAATGCAGCCCTAGGACAAGTGCCCTGGAATGCAGCCCTAGGACAAGTGAACTGGAGTGCAGCCCTAGGACAAGTGAACTGGAGTGCAGCCCTAGGACAAGTCCCCTGGAATACAGCCCTAGGACAAGTGACCTGGAATACAGCCCTAGGACAAGTGAACTGGAGTGCAGCCCTAGGACAAGTGAACTGGAATGCAGCCCTAGGACAATTGACCTGGAATACAGCCCTAGGACAAGTAACCTGGAATGCAGCCCTAGGACAAGTGACCTGGAATACAGCCCTAGGACAAGTGAAACTGGAGTGCAGCCCTAGGACAAGTGAACTGGAATGCAACCCTAGGACAAGTGACCTGGAATACAGCCCTAGGACAAGTGACCTGGAATACAGCCCTAGGACAAGTGAACTGGAGTGCAGCCCTAGGACAAGTGACCTGGAATACAGCCCTAGGGCAAGTAAACTGGAATGCAGCCCTAGGACAAGTGACCTGGAGTGCAGCCCTAGGACAAGGGAACTGGAATGCAGCCCTAGGACAAGTGACCTGGAATACAGCCCTAGGACAAGGGTACTGGAATGCAGCCCTAGGACAAGTGACCTGGAATACAGCCCTAGGACAAGGGAACTGGAATGCAGCCCTAGGACAAGTGACCTGGAATACAGCCCTAGGACAAGGGAACTGGAATGCAGCCCTAGGACAAGTGAACTGGAGTGCAGCCCTAGGACAAGTGACCTGGAGTGCAGCCCTAGGACAAGTGAACTGGAGTGCAGCCCTAGGACAAGTAAACTGGACTGCAGCCCTAGGACAAGTGAACTGGAATACAGCCCTAGGACAAGTGAACTGGAATGCAGCCCTAGGACAAGTAAACTGGAGTGCAGCCCTAGGACAAGTGAACTGGAATACAGCCCTAGGACAAGTGAACTGGAATACAGCCCTAGGACAAGTGAACTGGAATGCAGCCCTAGGACAAGTAAACTGGACTGCAGCCCTAGGACAAGTGACCTGGAGTGCAGCCCTAGGACAAGTGAACTGGAATGCAGCCCTAGGACAAGTAAACTGGACTGCAGCCCTAGGACAAGTGAACTGGAATGCAGCCCTAGGACAAGTAAACTGGACTGCAGCCCTAGGACAAGTGAACTGGAATGCAGCCCTAGGACAAGTGACCTGGAATGCAGCCCTAGGACAAGTGAAACGGAGTGCAGCCCTAGGACAAGTGAACTGGAGTGCAGCCCTAGGACAAGTGACCTGGAATGCAGCCCTAGGACAAGTGACCTGGAATGCAGCCCTAGGACAAGTGAACTGGAGTGCAGCCCTAGGACAAGTAAACTGGACTGCAGCCCTAGGACAAGTGAACTGGAATGCAGCCCTAGGACAAGTAAACTGGACTGCAGCCCTAGGACAAGTGAACTGGAATGCAGCCCTAGGACAAGTGAACTGGAATACAGCCCTAGGACAAGTGAACTGGAATGCAGCCCCAGGACAAGTGACCTGGAATGCAGCCCTAGGACAAGTGAACTGGAATACAGCCCTAGGACAAGTAAACTGGAATGCAGCCCTAGGACAAGTGACCTGGAATGCAGCCACAGGACAAGTGAACTGGAATGCAGCCCTAGGACAAGCTGCCCTGGAATGCAGCCCTAGGACAAGTGAACTGGAGTGCAGCCCTAGGACAAGTGAACTGGAGTGCAGCCCTAGGACAAGTCCCCTGGAATACAGCCCTAGGACAAGTGACCTGGAATACAGCCCTAGGACAAGTGAACTGGAGTGCAGCCCTAGGACAAGTGAACTGGAATGCAGCCCTAGGACAATTGACCTGGAATACAGCCCTAGGACAAGTGACCTGGAGTGCAGCCCTAGGACAAGGGGACTGGAATGCAGCCCTAGGACAAGTGACCTGGAATACAGCCCTAGGACAAGGGAACTGGAATGCAGCCCTAGGACAAGTGACCTGGAATACAGCCCTAGGACAAGGGAACTGGAATGCAGCCCTAGGACAAGTGACCTGGAATACAGCCCTAGGACAAGGGAACTGGAATGCAGCCCTAGGACAAGTGAACTGGAGTGCAGCCCTAGGACAAGTGACCCGGAGTGCAGCCCTAGGACAAGTGAACTGGAGTGCAGCCCTAGGACAAGTAAACTGGACTGCAGCCCTAGGACAAGTGAACTGGAATACAGCCCTAGGACAAGTGAACTGGAATGCAGCCCTAGGACAAGTAAACTGGAGTGCAGCCCTAGGACAAGTGAACTGGAATACAGCCCTAGGACAAGTGAACTGGAATACAGCCCTAGGACAAGTGAACTGGAATGCAGCCCTAGGACAAGTAAACTGGACTGCAGCCCTAGGACAAGTGCCTGGAGTGCAGCCCTAGGACAAGTGAACTGGAATGCAGCCCTAGGACAAGTAAACTGGACTGCAGCCCTAGGACAAGTGACCTGGAATGCAGCCCTAGGACAAGTAAACTGGACTGCAGCCCTAGGACAAGTGAACTGGAATGCAGCCCTAGGACAAGTGACCTGGAATGCAGCCCTAGGACAAGTGAAACGGAGTGCAGCCCTAGGACAAGTGAACTGGAGTGCAGCCCTAGGACAAGTGACCTGGAATGCAGCCCTAGGACAAGTGACCTGGAATGCAGCCCTAGGACAAGTGAACTGGAGTTCAGCCCTAGGACAAGTAAACTGGACTGCAGCCCTAGGACAAGTGAACTGGAATGCAGCCCTAGGACAAGTAAACTGGACTGCAGCCCTAGGACAAGTGAACTGGAATGCAGCCCTAGGACAAGTGAACTGGAATACAGCCCTAGGACAAGTGAACTGGAATGCAGCCCCAGGACAAGTGACCTGGAATGCAGCCCTAGGACAAGTGAACTGGAATACAGCCCTAGGACAAGTAAACTGGAATGCAGCCCTAGGACAAGTGACCTGGAATGCAGCCACAGGACAAGTGAACTGGAATGCAGCCCTAGGACAAGTGACCTGGAATGCAGCCCTAGGACAAGTGAACTGGAGTGCAGCCCTAGGACAAGTGAACTGGAGTGCAGCCCTAGGACAAGTCCCCTGGAATACAGCCCTAGGACAAGTGACCTGGAATACAGCCCTAGGACAAGTGAACTGGAGTGCAGCCCTAGGACAAGTAAACTGGACTGCAGCCCTAGGACAAGTGAACTGGAATGCAGCCCTAGGACAAGTAAACTGGACTGCAGCCCTAGGACAAGTGAACTGGAATGCAGCCCTAGGACAAGTGAACTGGAATACAGCCCTAGGACAAGTGAACTGGAATGCAGCCCCAGGACAAGTGACCTGGAATGCAGCCCTAGGACAAGTGAACTGGAATACAGCCCTAGGACAAGTAAACTGGAATGCAGCCCTAGGACAAGTGACCTGGAATGCAGCCACAGGACAAGTGAACTGGAATGCAGCCCTAGGACAAGTGCCCTGGAATGCAGCCCTAGGACAAGTGAACTGGAGTGCAGCCCTAGGACAAGTGAACTGGAGTGCAGCCCTAGGACAAGTCCCCTGGAATACAGCCCTAGGACAAGTGACCTGGAATACAGCCCTAGGACAAGTGAACTGGAGTGCAGCCCTAGGACAAGTGAACTGGAATGCAGCCCTAGGACAATTGACCTGGAATACAGCCCTAGGACAAGTAACCTGGAATGCAGCCCTAGGACAAGTGACCTGGGACTGCAGCCCTAGGACAAGTGAACTGGAATGCAGCCCTAGGACAAGTAAACTGGACTGCAGCCCTAGGACAAGTGAACTGGAATGCAGCCCTAGGACAAGTGACCTGGAGTGCAGCCCTAGGACAAGGGAACTGGAATGCAGCCCTAGGACAAGTGACCTGGAATACAGCCCTAGGACAAGGGAACTGGAATGCAGCCCTAGGACAAGTGCCCTGGAATACAGCCCTAGGACAAGGGAACTGGAATGCAGCCCTAGGACAAGTGACCTGGAATACAGCCCTATGACAAGTGAACTGGAATGCAGCCCTAGGACAAGTGACCTGGAATGCAGCCCTAGGACAAGTGAAACGGAGTGCAGCCCTAGGACAAGTGAACTGGAGTGCAGCCCTAGGACAAGTGACCTGGAATGCAGCCCTAGGACAAGTGACCTGGAATGCAGCCCTAGGACAAGTGAACTGGAGTGCAGCCCTAGGACAAGTAAACTGGACTGCAGCCCTAGGACAAGTGAACTGGAATGCAGCCCTAGGACAAGTAAACTGGACTGCAGCCCTAGGACAAGTGAACTGGAATGCAGCCCTAGGACAAGTGAACTGGAATACAGCCCTAGGACAAGTGAACTGGAATGCAGCCCCAGGACAAGTGACCTGGAATGCAGCCCTAGGACAAGTGAACTGGAATACAGCCCTAGGACAAGTAAACTGGAATGCAGCCCTAGGACAAGTGACCTGGAATGCAGCCACAGGACAAGTGAACTGGAATGCAGCCCTAGGACAAGTGACCTGGAATGCAGCCCTAGGACAAGTGAACTGGAGTGCAGCCCTAGGACAAGTGAACTGGAGTGCAGCCCTAGGACAAGTCCCCTGGAATACAGCCCTAGGACAAGTGACCTGGAATACAGCCCTAGGACAAGTGAACTGGAGTGCAGCCCTAGGACAAGTGAACTGGAATGCAGCCCTGGGACAATTGACCTGGAATACAGCCCTAGGACAAGTAACCTGGAATGCAGCCCTAGGACAAGTGACCTGGAATACAGCCCTAGGACAAGTGAAACTGGAGTGCAGCCCTAGGACAAGTGAACTGGAATGCAGCCCTAGGACAAGTGACCTGGAATACAGCCCTAGGACAAGTGACCTGGAATAAAGCCCTAGGACAAGTGAACTGGAGTGCAGCCCTAGGACAAGTGACCTGGAATACAGCCCTAGTACAAGTGAACTGGAATGCAGCCCTAGGACAAGTGACCTGGAGTGCAGCCCTAGGACAAGGGAACTGGAATGCAGCCCTAGGACAAGTGACCTGGAATACAGCCCTAGGACAAGGGAACTGGAATGCAGCCCTAGGACAAGTGCCCTGGAATACAGCCCTAGGACAAGGGAACTGGAATGCAGCCCTAGGACAAGTGACCTGGAATACAGCCCTAGGACAAGGGAACTGGAATGCAGCCCTAGGACAAGTGAACTGGAGTGCAGCCCTAGGACAAGTGACCTGGAGTGCAGCCCTAGGACAAGTGAACTGGAGTGCAGCCCTAGGACAAGTAAACTGGACTGCAGCCCTAGGACAAGTGAACAGGAATACAGCCCTAGGACAAGTGGACTGGAATACAGCCCTAGGACAAGTGAACTGGAATACAGCCCTAGGACAAGTGAACTGGAATGCAGCCCTAGGACAAGTAAACTGGACTGCAGCCCTAGGACAAGTGACCTGGAGTGCAGCCCTAGGACAAGTGAACTGGAATGCAGCCCTAGGACAAGTAAACTGGACTGCAGCCCTAGGACAAGTGACCTGGAATGCAGCCCTAGGACAAGTAAACTGGACTGCAGCCCTAGGACAAGTGAACTGGAATGCAGCCCTAGGACAAGTGACCTGGAATGCAGCCCTAGGACAAGTGAACTGGAATGCAGCCCTAGGACAAGTGAACTGGAGTGCAGCCCTAGGACAAGTGACCTGGAATGCAGCCCTAGGACAAGTGAACTGGAGTGCAGCCCTAGGACAAGTGACCTGGAGTGCAGCCCTAGGACAAGTGAACTGGAGTGCAGCCCTAGGACAAGTGAACTGGAGTGCAGCCCTAGGACAAGTGAACTGGAGTGCAGTCCTAGGACAAGTGAACTGGAATGCAGCCCTAGGACAAGTAAACTGGACTGCAGCCCTAGGACAAGTGAACTGGAATGCAGCCCTAGGACAAGTGAACTGGAATACAGCCCTAGGACAAGTGAACTGGAATGCAGCCCCAGGACAAGTGACCTGGAATGCAGCCCTAGGACAAGTGAACTGGAATACAGCCCTAGGACAAGTGAACTGGAATGCAGCCCTAGGACAAGTGACCTGGAATACAGCCCTAGGACAAGTGAACTGGAATACAGCCCTAGGACAAGTGAACTGGAATACAGCCCTAGGACAAGTGAACTGGAATGCAGCCCAAGGACAAGTGAACTGGAATGCAGCCCAAGGACAAGTGAACTGGAATACAGCCCTAGGACAAGTGAACTGGAATACAGCCCTAGGACAAGTGACCTGGAATACAGCCCTAGGACAAGTGAACTGGAATACAGCCCTAGGACAAGTGAACTGGAATACAGCCCTAGGACAAGTGACCTGGAATACAGCCCTAGGACAAGGGAACTGGGATGCAGCCCTAGGACAAGTGCCCTGGAATACAGCCCTAGGACAAGGGAACTGGAATGCAGCCCTAGGACAAGTGACCTGGAATACAGCCCTAGGACAAGGGAACTGGAATGCAGCCCTAGGACAAGTGAACTGGAGTGCAGCCCTAGGACAAGTGAAACAGAGTGCAGCCCTAGGACAAGTGAACTGGAGTGCAGCCCTAGGACAAGTGACCTGGAATGCAGCCCTAGGACAAGTGACCTGGAATGCAGCCCTAGGACAAGTGAACTGGAGTGCAGCCCTAGGACAAGTAAACTGGACTGCAGCCCTAGGACAAGTGAACTGGAATGCAGCCCTAGGACAAGTAAACTGGACTGCAGCCCTAGGACAAGTGAACTGGAATGCAGCCCTAGGACAAGTGACCTGGAGTGCAGCCCTAGGACAAGGGAACTGGAATGCAGCCCTAGGACAAGTGACCTGGAATACAGCCCTAGGACAAGGGAACTGGAATGCAGCCCTAGGACAAGTGCCCTGGAATACAGCCCTAGGACAAGGGAACTGGAATGCAGCCCTAGGACAAGTGACCTGGAATACAGCCCTATGACAAGTGAACTGGAATGCAGCCCTAGGACAAGTGACCTGGAATGCAGCCCTAGGACAAGTGAAACGGAGTGCAGCCCTAGGACAAGTGAACTGGAGTGCAGCCCTAGGACAAGTGACCTGGAATGCAGCCCTAGGACAAGTGACCTGGAATGCAGCCCTAGGACAAGTGAACTGGAGTGCAGCCCTAGGACAAGTAAACTGGACTGCAGCCCTAGGACAAGTGAACTGGAATGCAGCCCTAGGACAAGTAAACTGGACTGCAGCCCTAGGACAAGTGAACTGGAATGCAGCCCTAGGACAAGTGAACTGGAATACAGCCCTAGGACAAGTGAACTGGAATGCAGCCCCAGGACAAGTGACCTGGAATGCAGCCCTAGGACAAGTGAACTGGAATACAGCCCTAGGACAAGTAAACTGGAATGCAGCCCTAGGACAAGTGACCTGGAATGCAGCCACAGGACAAGTGAACTGGAATGCAGCCCTAGGACAAGTGACCTGGAATGCAGCCCTAGGACAAGTGAACTGGAGTGCAGCCCTAGGACAAGTGAACTGGAGTGCAGCCCTAGGACAAGTCCCCTGGAATACAGCCCTAGGACAAGTGACCTGGAATACAGCCCTAGGACAAGTGAACTGGAGTGCAGCCCTAGGACAAGTGAACTGGAATGCAGCCCTGGGACAATTGACCTGGAATACAGCCCTAGGACAAGTAACCTGGAATGCAGCCCTAGGACAAGTGACCTGGAATACAGCCCTAGGACAAGTGAAACTGGAGTGCAGCCCTAGGACAAGTGAACTGGAATGCAGCCCTAGGACAAGTGACCTGGAATACAGCCCTAGGACAAGTGACCTGGAATAAAGCCCTAGGACAAGTGACTGGAGTGCAGCCCTAGGACAAGTGACCTGGAATACAGCCCTAGGACAAGTGAACTGGAATGCAGCCCTAGGACAAGTGACCTGGAGTGCAGCCCTAGGACAAGGGAACTGGAATGCAGCCCTAGGACAAGTGACCTGGAATACAGCCCTAGGACAAGGGAACTGGAATGCAGCCCTAGGACAAGTGCCCTGGAATACAGCCCTAGGACAAGGGAACTGGAATGCAGCCCTAGGACAAGTGACCTGGAATACAGCCCTAGGACAAGGGAACTGGAATGCAGCCCTAGGACAAGTGAACTGGAGTGCAGCCCTAGGACAAGTGACCTGGAGTGCAGCCCTAGGACAAGTGAACTGGAGTGCAGCCCTAGGACAAGTAAACTGGACTGCAGCCCTAGGACAAGTGAACAGGAATACAGCCCTAGGACAAGTGGACTGGAATGCAGCCCTAGGACAAGTAAACTGGAGTGCAGCCCTAGGACAAGTGAACTGGAATACAGCCCTAGGACAAGTGAACTGGAATACAGCCCTAGGACAAGTGAACTGGAATGCAGCCCTAGGACAAGTAAACTGGACTGCAGCCCTAGGACAAGTGACCTGGAGTGCAGCCCTAGGACAAGTGAACTGGAATGCAGCCCTAGGACAAGTAAACTGGACTGCAGCCCTAGGACAAGTGAACTGGAATGCAGCCCTAGGACAAGTAAACTGGACTGCAGCCCTAGGACAAGTGAACTGGAATGCAGCCCTAGGACAAGTGACCTGGAATGCAGCCCTAGGACAAGTGAACTGGAATGCAGCCCTAGGACAAGTGAACTGGAGTGCAGCCCTAGGACAAGTGACCTGGAATGCAGCCCTAGGACAAGTGAACTGGAGTGCAGCCCTAGGACAAGTGACCTGGAGTGCAGCCCTAGGACAAGTGAACTGGAGTGCAGCCCTAGGACAAGTGAACTGGAGTGCAGCCCTAGGACAAGTGAACTGGAGTGCAGTCCTAGGACAAGTGAACTGGAATGCAGCCCTAGGACAAGTAAACTGGACTGCAGCCCTAGGACAAGTGAACTGGAATGCAGCCCTAGGACAAGTGAACTGGAATACAGCCCTAGGACAAGTGAACTGGAATGCAGCCCCAGGACAAGTGACCTGGAATGCAGCCCTAGGACAAGTGAACTGGAATACAGCCCTAGGACAAGTGAACTGGAATGCAGCCCTAGGACAAGTGACCTGGAATACAGCCCTAGGACAAGTGAACTGGAATACAGCCCTAGGACAAGTGAACTGGAATACAGCCCTAGGACAAGTGAACTGGAATGCAGCCCAAGGACAAGTGAACTGGAATGCAGCCCAAGGACAAGTGAACTGGAATACAGCCCTAGGACAAGTGAACTGGAATACAGCCCTAGGACAAGTGACCTGGAATACAGCCCTAGGACAAGTGAACTGGAATGCAGCCCAAGGACAAGTGAACTGGAATACAGCCCTAGGACAAGTGACCTGGAGTGCAGCCCTAGGACAAGTGAACTGGAATACAGCCCTAGGACAAGTGAACTGGAATGCAGCCCTAGGACAAGTGAACTGGAATTACAGCCCTAGGACAAGTAAACTGGAATGCAGCCCTAGGACAAGTGAAATGGAATTACAGCCCTAGGACAAGTGACCTGGAATGCAGCCCTAGGACAAGTGAACTGGAATGCAGCCCTAGGACAAGTGACCTGGAATGCAGCCCTAGGACAAGTGACCTGGAATGCAGCCCTAGGACAAGTGACCTGGAATGCAGCCCTAGGACAAGTGAACTGGAGTGCAGCCCTAGGACAAGTGAACTGGAATACAGCCCTAGGACAAGAGACCTGGAATGCAGCCCTAGGACAAGTGAACTGGAATACAGCCCTAGGACAAGTGACCTGGAATGCAGCCCTAGGACAAGTGAACTGGAATACAGCCCTAGGACAAGTGAACTGGAATGCAGCCCTAGGACAAGTGACCCTGGAATGCAGCCCTAGGACAAGTGAACTGGAATGCAGCCCTAGGACAAGTGACCTGGAATGCAGCCCTAGGACAAGTGAACTGGAATGCAGCCCTAGGACAAGTCACCTGGAACAAAGTTTCATTGTTATCTGGTAAATATTGTATATCTAATAAGGTGAAAGAAGTATCATACAAATTTCATTTATAGAATCTACCCTGTAAAGACCTTTTTATACACAGATTTAAAATAGCTATTGATACCAAATGTGTATTTTGTGGTTGTGACCCAGAGACTCTTTGCCATTTATTTTGGGACTGCTCTTATGTCAGAAGATTTTGTTGTGAGTTAGATTTATTTTAAAAGAAACAACTATTAATGTTCATTTGAAAGACTCTGATATGTTTTATTTTAATCCAAATTATATGGACCCTGATTTAACTTTCATTCTTTATTTGTTTATCGTTCATGGAAAATTCTTTGTCCATAAAATGAAGTGGGCAGAGAACAAACCCCTTTTCACAATATTTAAGATACATATAATTGAAATATTATTTTGAAATTATCAGTAAATGTAAAAAGAAAAAAGCAATACACACCATAAAAGTATTTAACAAATTGAAAATGAATCTTGATATGTGTCACGATGGTCTTCGTGTGAAAGAGAGGACCAAGGCGCAGCGTGATATAAATACATCTTCTATTTATTTGAAGAAGATGAACACGAACACTAATACAAACTAAACAAAACAACCATGACGCTAACAAACGAAAGTGCAGACACAAGCTACTAACGTCAAACATAGACAATTACCCACAACCTACCTAATGCCTATGGCTGCCTAAATATGACTCCCAATCAGAGACAACGATAGACAGCTGTCTCTAATTGAGAACCAATCCAGGCAACCATAGACTTACCTAAACACCTACACTGAACACAACCCCATGAACTCTACCAAAACCCCCTAGACAATACACACACCCTAGACTAGACAAAAAACACACAAACATCCCCCATGTCACACCCTGACCTAACTAAAATAATAAAGAAAACAAAGATAACTAAGGCCAGGGCGTGACAATATGTAATACCCCTGTCTGTTAGGTTTATGTACTCTTGTTTGTATATTTCTGTTTTTTTTGTATTTGTTGTGTTCATAATTTTAAAAAAAACATTTAAAAAAAAAAATTAAATTTAAAAAGAGAGAAAGAGAGAGAACACTAGCAGCCTGCGCATCAGTCTCTATTTCCCACCATCTCTGAGATACAACAGCTTGACAGTTCTGGGGACGAGGAGTGAGATACATGAGACAAGACAGACACTTGTTGTTGGGTGTGTTCTCGCTTTCACTAATGAGTGCACAGGGCTTTGGAGGAGAGGAGATGGTGGTGGTGGGGATAGGGGTAGGAGCTGAGGTGGAGTAGGGTGGGAGATAAAATAAGCATCAGTGAAAACATCAAAATCAGTCGCAACATCAACAGCCAGCATGGCATGTGGCAGCATTGGGCTGACATGGAGCAGCCCACCCGTCCACCACGACCAACCTTCTGTCTTATGTAACCATACCAAACGTAACACATCATACTAATTTGAGTGTCCCGGATTTTCATTTACTATGTTGTGTCTATTCTATGAGACCAGGCTGGTCCTTTGATTCCTCCACAAGCAACAGTTCTCCTCCTCAGCGCCACCTGATGGCTACAGAGCATCAGTGCACCTGTTAGTACAGTAATTACATTTGAGTCATTTAGCAGACGCTCTTATCCAGAACGACTTACAGGACCAATTAGTGTTCAGTGCCTTGCTCAAGGGCACGACAACATATTTTGGATCTAGCCGGCTTGGGGATTCGAAATAGCAACCTTTCGGTTACTGGCCCAATGCTCTTAACCGCTCGGCTACCTGCCGAATGGAAGGGCATCTTGCACACGCAACCCCACAGGGAAACATGCCACTCCGTCTTTTTACCTTCTCCTGGAAAACACAGAAAAGCACTCTCCCTCCCTCTCAGCACTGTCTTGAGGCTGGGCCGGGCTCCAACAGGGTGTCTACACTGTCTACAGCATCACCTCACACTCCCTGGGCTCCAACACACAGACACATCATATAACCGACATAACATGAACTGTATCGTACACATACATTCCCTGTGCTCTGACACTCAGATGCCTACCCAACATACAACAGTAGAGTTTCCCTGGCTGTGGCCCGATAGATCCTACAACACCTACCGCTGTAAACAGGTACAGAACACATCATCCGGGCCCACGCACAACGGCGCTGGGAGGGGATTTATCACCGTAAGCCAGTAAGATATTGAATGAACAAGGAGCACTAAAATCCCGACGGTACTGTATGTCCGCCTCCTGCTTTCTCATAACCTTAGAAAACCAGGAAGTTGTTTGCAACTCTAGACAGTGTCCCAAATTAGTACCCTATGGGCCCTGGTCAAAATGTAGTGCACTAAATTGGGAATAGGGTGCAATTTGAGACGCAGCCAATAACCCCTGCAGCCAGACAGAGAGAGAGAGACAGGTAAAGTGGATTTCCCAGCAGCTTTGAATGAAGTAAGCGGTTTTACAGTGTTTGAATAGACATGTAGAGAGCGGAGGGAAGCGACACGACACAGACAAGACAACCCACGGTGGGATCCTACCTAGTCGACGACGACGCCCTCCCCGGCGGAGATGTGACTGTGCTGTGACAGCAACATAAAGAGGATTAGCCTAGCAAACACTCAGCTGCCCCGTCAAAGAGACAAATCCGCACAGGAGCGCACATGATTACCGCTCAGACTGATAATTACCTCAGGTTGAGTTTAAAGGGGAGCCGGGTGTTTTTAGGTGTTTTTGGTTTTCCTGAGTTTATTAGCGAGTGTGACAGTAAAGATGAAAACATACTGTAGGAGCTTCATCCCGAAAGGAATGGCTGTCTAAACCTGACTAGCCTTTTCAAAAGGGCATGTCTACCGTTTACTGTTCACTGGTACCGTGACATTTACAAGGATGGCATAGGATCTACAGAATCGCTTTCTTTGTCTTGACGTTGTTGTTGGACCTACAGACCTTTTGTCCAGCAGTCTATCAGTGTTTTGTTACTTGTCGTGTTCTGTTTTCTTTTTGTGGACCCCAGGAAGAGTAGCTGCTGCCTCTGCAAAAGCTAATGGGGATCCAAATAAACAAATAAATAAACCTAGTCACTGGTTCAGGCTGAATGTGTCCATATCAGAGCTGCTATCGTCTAGCTTCCATAATCCCCCTCTCCTGTGTTTTAGAGAGATGAGAGAGAGAGAGATGAGTGTGAGGGAATGAGGGTGTGAGGGAGTGAGGGAGGTTGTTGCTCTTCATCTATTACCTCCCCTGCCTCTTGGCTCTGTGAGAGTACACTTGAGATAACAGAGGATCAGGGTTATAATAGGCTCATTAACGGAGATCTGGTGTCAGGAGGACTCAGAGGGTGTCATGGTGCTGAAACAACCAGGACCCCTGAGATCCCTGGAAGAGATTCTAGGGTCCGCTGTCTGTGGCAAGGAAGGGGTTGGAGAGGAGAAGGGAAGATAAAGCCGTCACACTGCTTGTTCCTGGCGTGTGCGTGTGCGTGTGCGTGTCCGTGTGCGTGTGCGTGTGCGTGTGTGTGTGTGTGTGTGTGTGTGTGTGTGTGTGTGTGTGTGTGTGTGTGTGTGTGTGTGTGTGTGTGTGTGTGTGTGTGTGTGTGTGTGTGTGTGTGTGTACGTGCGTGTGTGCACGGCTGCGCATACATGTCCATGTGCGTGCGTAGATGTGTGAGTGTGTGTGTGAGTGTGTTTGCGTGCGTGCGTGCGTGAGTGAGTGAGTGCGTGCGTGCGTGCGTGCCTGCGTGTGTGTGTGTGTGTGTGTGTGTGTGTGTGTGTGTGTGTGTGTGTGTGTGTGTGTGTGTGTGTGTGTGTGTGTGTGTGTGTGTGTGTGTGTGTGTGTGTGTGTGTGTGTGTGTGTGTGTGTGTGTGTGTGTGTGTGTGTGTGTGTGTGTGTGTGTGTGTGTGCGTGCGTGTGCGTGTGTGCATGCACGTGTTGGCAGTGTGCTATAACAAGTACGATCCAGTCATCATTCTTCAGGTCAGAGGACATGCTTGGCATTTGCTTTGTTTGTCTTTTTACATAATTGCACATCAGGTGTCAACGGTGGAACAAATTAGAGGACATGGAGAGAGAGTGCGCTCAGTGTAGATAATTACTGTTGAACGCACCGTGGAACGACAGCAGTGGAGAGAGGGAGAGATGGAGGGAGACAAGAGCGAGGGAAGGAAAGACAGAGGAGGGAGATATGCAGCAACATCTGAAATGAGTAATGTACCAGGAACAGAGATGGAAAATTGGGGTGGGGGATGAGACAAAAATAGGGACACAACTAGGGAGACAAACAGACACAGACAGACAGACAGACAGACAGACAGACAGACAGACAGACAGACAGACAGACAGACAGACAGACAGACAGACAGACAGACAGACAGACAGACAGACAGACGAGCAGCGACATAGAGAGGGACATGGACCCCTGTCATCCTCTGACAGTCTCAAAATAGAGAGGAGCGCACGACGCGCCCTTGTCATCTCAACACCATGAAGGTGACGGCACGGTTAGTGAACCACACGGAGGCTAGCGCTCATGGCTAATACACACAGAGCACTGGACAAAATGAGAGAATGTTCAGTACTTACAGAGCCCTGCGAAGAGAGACCGAGGTCCAACAGTCCCACACAGTCACAGTGTGATATCCAGGAGGACATCAGAAAGAGAATCAACCATCTCATCACCCTACCCAATCACCTAGCACCATCTGTGCGTGTGGCACATGCGTGTTTCGGACTGTGTGTGTGTGTGTAGTTCTGTATCTTCACGGCAAGATGATGACTAGGTGTGAACGTGTGAAAGGGGCAGAATCAGACACCCAGGGGACGAGAATCCAATCCGTCGCTCAGCCACGAGCACCGAGGAGAAAGCTCTATCTCTCGTTCTCTCTCCTTCCTCTTGCTCTTGCTCCCCCTTCTTTTCCCGCTCTTCTTCCCTCTCCCCATCTCTATTCTTTGCATGGATGAATGGCGATAATGGTCAGTGTCTGTCACGCAAAGACTGACCCAGATTTACCCAGAGAGAGAGAGACAGAGAGAGAGAGAGAGACATAGCGTGCGAGAAAGAGAGAGAGAGAGAGAGAGAGAGAGAGAGAGAGAGAGAGAGAGAGAGAGAGAGAGAGAGAGAGAGAGAGAGAGAGAGAGAGAGAGAGAGAGGATCTCTCCACCCGTGGGAGTTGGGTTCCTCTCGGGTCAGAAGCCCACAACCAACACTCTTCACGGGGGTGAGAAAAGTGTCTTCCATGGCTCTTCCTCACTACCTCTCTATAGCGACGGAAGGCAGCCTGGGTGTGGCTGTATTCAGCCCAGCCCTGTACATAATATAATAAGAAGAATATATGCCATTTAGCGGACGCTTTTATCCAAAGGGACGTACAGTCATGCGTGAATACATTTTACGCACGCATGGAATCATTACCACTACTCTGGTGTTGGAAGCGCCATGCTCTACCAACTGAGCCACAAACGACCACAGTCCAACTCATTAGGGCCAATATCCACTGTGGTCTGCTTCCCTATTTATGATGCACTACAGAGAGGGAACAGCTTCAGAGAGAGAGAGACAGCTACAGGATACCTGAGGGGTGCCTGGCAGGGCACTGGGCTTTGTAGTTTCTCTCCAATCAAACGTGATCCCCGATCAAAAATGCTAATGTCTATGCTAATCACACATTCCCACAGTGGCCCCCGCCCTGCCGTCGCCCGAGCTGCGTAGCCACGGTTGCCGTGGAGGACAGTGAGGGCGGGGGGTTGGGGGGAGCAGGGTGAGAGAGCCATAGAGAGGTATGTGTTTGCCTGAGGAGAAAGGATATGTGTCAGTCTGTTTAGAAGGCAGGACGGGTGGATAGGGCGACAGAGAGGGAGATATAGAAGCAGAAGGCGGAAGACGAGTGAACATGAAGGATAAGATATTAATCCTGAAGAGTCCTGTAAGTCGAAATCTGTCCGTTTAAGCCAGAGATATCACTTTTTTTGCCTGGGCTGCGTCTCAATCCACCTCATCCGCCGATGTCGGCCTTCCACATCTGCGGTGGAAGGTGGCCGAGCTACGGCGGTGTTTGTTTGACCATGAGACATCCCGAAAATCGTCCTTTTCACAAAAACATCTGTAGCGTCTGAATGGTTTGGCCTTACTGGTGTCACGGGACTCGTCTGAAGGTACAAACCAATGAAAGTGTGGAGGTAGTTTGGTGCACCAAAAAATATGGGGTTAATTATGTGTAAAAAAAATATATATATATTTTGTGAACTTCTTATATCTCCTAGATAAGCCTAATTCAATATTTTATCAAATAGTTGTTAAATATTTTTGAGGATACCTAAAGGGGTCCTACAATTCAAAATCAAATAGCTAAATGATCCATGGTATGACCATCTTCCCCTCTCTCTCTCTCTCTCTCTCTATTGTTCTGTCTCTCTGTCTCTCTCTCTCTATTGCTCTGTCTCTCTCTCTCTATTGTTCTGTCTCTCTGTCTCTCTCTCTCTATTGTTCTGTCTCTCTGTCTCTCTCTCTCTATTGCTCTGTCTCTCTGTCTCTCTCTCTCTCTCTATTGCTCTGTCTCTCTCTCTCTCTCTATTGCTCTCTGTCTGTCTCTCTCTCTCTATTGCTCTGTCTGTCTCTCTCTCTCTCTCTCTATTGCTCTGTCTGTCTGTCTCTCTCTCTCTATTGCTTTGTCTGTCTGTCTCTCTCTCTCTATTGCTCTGTCTCTCTGTCTCTCTCTCTCTATTGCTCTCTCTCTCTCTCTCTCTATTGTTCTCTCTCTCTCTATTGTTCTCTCTCTCTCTCTCTATTGCTCTGTCTCTCTCTCTCTCTCTCTCTCTCTTGCTCTCTCTCTCTCTCTCTATTGTTCTCTCTCTCTCTATTGTTCTCTCTCTCTCTCTCTATTGCTCTGTCTCTCTCTCTCTCTCTATTGCTCTCTCTCTCTCTCTCTCTATTGCTATGTCTCTCTCTCTCTCAATTCAATTCAATTCAATTCAAGGGGCTTTATTGGCATGGGAAACATATGTTAACATTGCCAAAGCAAGTGAGGTAGATAATATACAAAAGTTAAATGAACAATACAAATTAACAGTAAACATTACACATACAGAAGTTTCAAAACAATAAAGACATTACAAATGTCATATTATGTATATATACAGTGTTGTAACAATGTACAAATGGTTAAAGTACACAAGGGAAAATAAATAAGCATAAATATGGGTTGTATTTACAATGGTGTTTGTTCTTCACTGGTTGCCCTTTTCTTGTGGCAACTGGTCACAAATCTTGCTGCTGTGATGGAACACTGTGGAATTTCACCCAGTAGATATGGGAGTTTATCAAAATTGGGTGTGTTTTCGAATTCTTTGTGGATCTGTGTAATCTGAGGGAAATATGTGTCTCTAATATGGTCATACATTGAGCAGGAGGTTAGGAAGTGCAGCTCAGTTTCCACCTTATTTTGTGGGCAGTGTGCACATAGCCTGTCTTCTCTTGAGAGCCATGTCTGCCTACGGCGGCCTTTCTCAATAGCCAGGTTATGCTCACCGAGTCTGTACATAGTCAAAGCTATCCTTAAGTTTGGGTCAGTCACAGTGGTCAGGTATTCTGCCACTGTGTACTCTCTGTTTAGGGTCAAATAGCATTCTAGTTTGCTCTACCAACTGAGCTACAAACGACCACAGTCCAACTCATTAGGGCCAATATCCACTGTGGTCTGCTTCCCTATATATGATGCACTACAGAGAGGGAACAGCTTCAGAGAGAGAGAGACAGCTACAGGATACCTGAGGGTATCCTCTCTCTCTCTCTCTCTCTCTCTCTGTTGCTCTGTCTGTCTGTCTCTCTCTCTCTCTATTGCTCTGTCTGTCTGTCTCTCTCTGTCTATTGCTCTGTCTGTCTGTCTCTCTCTGTCTATTGCTCTGTCTGTCTGTCTCTCTCTCTATTGCTCGGTCTGTCTGTCTCTCTCTCTCTATTGCTCTGTCTGTCTGTCTGTCTGTCTGTCTGTCTGTCTGTCTGTCTGTCTGTCTGTCTGTCTGTCTGTCTGTCTGTCTGTCTGTCTGTCTGTCTGTCTCTCTGTCTGTCTGTCTGTCTGTCTCTCTCTATTGCTCTGTCTGTCTGTCTGTCTGTCTGTCTGTCTGTCTGTCTGTCTGTCTGTCTGTCTGTCTGTCTGTCTGTCTGTCTGTCTGTCTGTCTGTCTGTCTGTCTGTCTGTCTGTCTCTCTGTCTCTCTGTCTCTCTGTCTCTCTGTCTTTCTCTCTCTATTGCTCTGTCTGTCTGTCTGTCTCTCTCTCTATTGCTCGGTCTGTCTGTCTCTCTCTCTCTATTGCTCGGTCTCTCTGTCTCTCTCTCTCTCTCTCTCTTGCTCTGTCTGTCTGTCTGTCTGTCTGTCTGTCTGTCTGTCTGTCTGTCTGTCTGTCTGTCTGTCTGTCTGTCTGTCTGTCTGTCTGTCTGTCTGTCTGTCTGTCTGTCTGTCTGTATTGCTCGCTCTCTCTCTCTCTCTCTCTCTCTCTCTCTCTCTCTCTCTCTCTCTCTCTCTCTCTCTCTCTCTCTCTCTCTCTCTCTCTCTCTCTCTCTCTCTCTCTCTCAATTCAATTCAATTCAATTCAAGGGGCTTTATTGGCATGGGAAACGTGTTAACATTGCCAAAGCAAGTGAGGTAGGTAATATACAAAAGTCAAATAAACAATAAAAATGAACAGTAAACATTACACATACAGAAGTTTCAAAACAATAAAGACATTACAAATGTCATATTATATATATGCAGTGTTGTAACAATGTACAAATGGTTAAAGCACACAAGTTAAAATAAATAAACATAAATATGGGTTGTATTTACAGTGGTGTTTGTTCTTCACTGGTTGCCCTTTTCTTGTGGCAACAGGTCACAAATCTTGCTGCTGTGATGGCACACTGTGGAATTTCACCCAGTAGATATGGGAGTTTATCAAAATTGGATTTGTTTTCGAATTCTTTGTGGATCTGTGTAATCTGAGGGAAATATGTCTCTCTAATATGGTCATACATTGGGCAGGAGGTTAGGAAGTGCAGCTCAGTTTCCACCTCATTTTGTGGGCAGTGTGCACATAGCCTGTCTTCTCTTGAGAGCCATGTCTGCCTACGGCGGCCTTTCTCAATAGCAAGGCTATGCTCACTGAGTCTGTACATAGTCAAAGCTTTCCTTAAGTTTGGGTCAGTCACAGTGGTCAGGTATTCTGCCACTGTGTACTCTCTGTTTAGGGCCAAATAGCATTCTAGTTTGCTCTGTTTTTTTGTTAATTCTTTCCAATGTGTCAAGTAATTATCTTTTTGTTTTCTCATGATTTGGTTGGGTCTAATTGTGCTGTTGTCCTGGGGCTCTGTGGGGTGTGTTTGTGTTTGTGAACAGAGCCCTAGGACCAGCTTGCTTAGGGGACTCTTCTCCAGGTTCATCTCTCTGTAGGTGATGGCTTTGTTATGGAAGGTTTGGGAATCGCTTCCTTTTAGGTGGTTGTAGAATTTAACGGCTCTTTTCTGGATTTTGATAATTAGTGGGTATCGGCCTAATTCTGCTCTGCATGCATTATTTGGTGTTCTACGTTGTACACGGAGGATATTTTTGCAGAATTCTGCATGCAGAGTCTCAATTTGGTGTTTGTCCCATTTTGTGAAATCTTGGTTGGTGAGCGGACCCCAGACCTCACAACCATAAAGGGCAATGGGCTCTATGACTGATTCAAGTATTTTTAGCCAGATCCTAATTGGTATGTTGAAATTTATGTTCCTTTTGATGGCATAGAAGGCCCTTCTTGCCTTGTCTCTCAGATCGTTCACAGCTTTGTGGAAGTTACCTGTGGTGCTGATGTTTAGGCCGAGGTATGTATAGTTTTTTGTGTGCTCTAGGGCAACGGTGTCTAGATGGAATTTGTGGTCCTGGTGACTGGACCTTTTTTGGAACACCATTATTTTGGTCTTACTGAGATTTACTGTCAGGGCCCAGGTCTGACAGAATCTGTGCAGAAGATCTAGGTGCTGCTGTAGGCCCTCCTTGGTTGGTGACAGAAGCACCAGATCATCAGCAAACAGTAGACATTTGACTTCGGATTCTAGTAGGGTGAGACCGGGTGCTGCAGACTGTTCTAGTGCCCGCGCCAATTCGTTGATATATATGTTGAAGAGGGTGGGGCTTAAGCTGCATCCCTGTCTCACCCCACGACCCTGTGTGAAGAAATGTGTGTGTTTTTTGCCAATTTTAACCGCACACTTGTTGTTTGTGTACATGGATTTTATAATGTCGTATGTTTTACCCCCAACACCACTTTCCATCAATTTGTATAGCAGACCCTCATGCCAAATTGAGTCGAAGGCTTTTTTGAAATCAACAAAGCATGAGAAGACTTTGCCTTTGTTTTGGTTTGTTTGGTTGTCAATTAGGGTGTGTAGGGTGAATACATGGTCTGTTGTACGGTAATTTGGTAAAAAGCCAATTTGACATTTGCTCAGTACATTGTTTTCATTGAGGAAATGTACGAGTCTGCTGTTAATGATAATGCAGAGTATTTTCCCAAGGTTACTGTTGACGCATATTCCACGGTAGTTATTGGGGTCAAATTTGTCTCCACTTTTGTGGATTGGGGTGATCAGTCCTTGGTTCCAAATATTGGGGAAGATGCCAGAGCTAAGGACGATGTTAAAGAGTTTTAGTATAGCCAATTGGAATTTGTTGTCTGTATATTTGATCATTTCATTAAGGATACCATCAACACCACAGGCCTTTTTGGGTTTGAGGGTTTTTATTTTGTCCTGTAACTCATTCAAGGTAATTGGAGAATCCAATGGGTTCTGGTAGTCTTTAATAGTTGATTCTAGGATTTGTATTTGATCATGTATATGTTTTTGTTCTTTATTCTTTGTTATAGAGCCAAAAAGATTGGAGAAGTGGTTTACCCATACATCTCCATTTTGGATAGATAATTCTTCGTGTTGTTGTTTGTTTAGTGTTTTCCAATTTTCCCAGAATTGGTTAGAGTCTATGGAGTCTTCAATTACATTGAGCTGATTTCTGACGTGCTGTTCCTTCTTTTTCCGTAGTGTATTTCTGTATTGTTTTAGTGATTCGCCATAGTGAAGGCGTAGACTCAGGTTTTCCGGGTCTCTATGTTTTTGGTTGGACAGGTTCCTCAATTTATTTCTTAGATTTTTGCATTCTTTATCAAACCATTTGTCATTGTTGTTCATTTTCTTCGGTTTTCTATTTGAGATTTTTAGATTTGATAGGGAAGCTGAGAGGTCAAATATACTGTTAAGATTTTCTACTGCCAAGTTTACACCTTCACTATTGCAGTGGAACATTTTACCCAGGAAGTTGTCTAAAAGGGATTGAATTTGCTGTTGCCTAATTGTTTTTTGGTAGGTTTCCAAACTGCATTCCTTCCATCTATAGCATTTCTTAATGTTACTCAGTTCCTTTGGCTTTGATGCCTCATGATTGAGTATTGCTCTGTTCAAGTAGACTGTGATTTTGCTGTGGTCTGATAGGGGTGTCAGTGGGCTGACTGTGAACGCTCTGAGAGACTCTGGGTTGAGGTCAGTGATAAAGTAGTCTACAGTGCTACTGCCAAGAGATGAGCTATAGGTGAACCTACCATAGGAGTCCCCTCGAAGCCTACCATTGACTATGTACATACCCAGCGTGCGACAGAGCTGCAGGAGTTGTGACCCGTTTTTGTTGGTTATGTTGTCATAGTTGTGCCTAGGGGGGCATATGGGGGAGGGAATGCTGTCACCTGCAGGCAGGTGTTTGTCCCCCTGTGTGCTGAGGGTGTCAGGTTCTTGTCCAGTTCTGGCATTTAGGTCGCCACAGACTAATACATGTCCCTGGGCCTGGAAATGATTGATTTCCCCCTCCAGGATGGAGAAGCTGTCTTTATTAAAGTATGGGGATTCTAGTGGGGGGATATAGGTAGCACACAGGAGGACATTTTTCTCTGTTAAGATAATTTCCTTTTGAATTTCTAGCCAAATGTAAAATGTTCCTGTTTTGATTAATTTAATGGAGTGAGTTAGGTCTGCTCTATACCAAATTAGCATTCCCCCTGAGTCCCTTCCCTGTTTCACACCTGGTAGTTTGGTGGATGGGACTACCAGCTCTCTGTAACCTAGAGGGCAACCAGTGGGTCCGTCTCCGCTATACCATGTTTCTTGCAGGATGACAATGTCTGCATTACCGATTTCTTTGGTGATCTCTCTCTCTCTCTCTCTCTCTCTCTCTCTCTCTCTCTCTCTCTCTCTCTCTCTCTCTCAATCACTCACTCGCTGTCTCTCTCTCCCACTCTCTCTCTTGCTGCTTGAGAACAAGTATGTTTTCCGTCAAAGATGCACAGCCAACATTCTCTCTCTCTCTTTCTCTCTCCGTCCTTCAGTCGTCCTTGCGTGTCTGCCTCCCCCTGCAGCCTGTTTCACTGAGTCAGTGGGAGGTAGCTATGGGAGCTCTCTGTGTGGGACAGGACCTCAGCCTCGCTCTCCCTCTATCTGTCCCTTATCTCAATCACGCACACTCCTGCCACCCCTCCCGCTGTCTCCCAATCTCTCTCCCTCTGCGTTTGTCGTATATCACTCTTCAAAAAAAAAAAATCTGCTCTGCTTTACTTTGTTTTTGGAACAAAGGAGGCGTAATCTCCTCATCTTTCCATCTGTCACTCAGGCACAGAGTGACAGAGGGGCGTACGTGTAGCGTTCGAGAAAAGAAAAGAGAGCTAGTTTGATTCTTGAGTCTGTCTGGTAATTCTTCCAAGACAGCCTTTGAAAAAAAGTATCCCGGCTACACCGGATAGAAACAGGCCTTGGTAAAGTTTGACGCTGTTATGATGCTTTGTCATGGTAATGACAGTCACGTCGCCGTAGAAACGCAGTAGAAACACTGTAATCTATCGGGAACACTCCTGCAACCTGACTCACACTTAGGCAAATCTGTTTTAAACTGCAGCAGGCAGATGTGGACTTGCAGAGAGAGAGAGAAAAAACAGCTCGTTGCGAGTGGTTTGGTGATGCGCTCATCTCTTCCTGTCGCGTGTGGATGAAAAACGCTTGATTGAGATTGCTGCAGTACCAGAGCTAATTAACAGGATGTGATTGCGGAGGCTTAGAGCAGATTCATTATTATCCTCAGTCCTCAAGTCAGCCAAACATCCCAACAGATGCTCAGTAAAGCCGTTACGGGTTCGCTGACGATTCCTCCGTTCCTTACAATGACATCATCATCCTGTTTATGACGGCCACTGTTTTTGCTGTTGTAGCTGGACGTCCGGCAAACTCTGAGAGGATAGTTATACGGCAGAATATTACGTTGGTTTAATAACGCTTAGAGAAGCGGATGACCCCCATCCCTGACGCCAGCTATGCTGTGACCATTTGACTCTAACTGGGGAAGAGGAGCAGTCACAACGCTGCCTGTCTGATCAAGGACAATGCTGCTGGTACATAACAAGTGATTTGAATCCTAACACGTGATTGTGATCGAGGATGGGATTGTGCTTATTATAGACACCATCAAACCGGTTCCCTTTTTTCAGACATGCAGAGAGAAACCCGACTCCGTACTCGGATGCTGCGACGATGATTCGCCATTCAATGTCAATGGGGTTCTTTGAGCATCCTCTGTACAAGTGAGTCATTAGTGGTGCTGCCGGCAGCATCCCGGCTTTTGAGACTCAATGAGAGGGAGGGATCACTTTGAAAGGAATCGACAGACTCGTACTGGCGGGGGGAAGAAAACAGGAAGTTGTGCGTCAGATTTCCTGCTGCTTCTCGTCCACGATCAGTCACAGCTCTACTTAATGTCCTCCCACCATCTCCTCTCCTCCGTTTCTTCTCCTCCACTCTCACCATCTCATCCATCCTCCTCCTCCACTCAAGCGTTCTCAAATTGGCCTTGGATGCATTGCGTTAGATGTGCTTCACAAACACTTACACAAACACGAACGCACACACTGGCAGACAGCATATATACAAGTATACTGTACCCACTCTGAACTATATACACACAACCATTAGGCAAGCGACTGGAAACGTTGCCTCAGACTCGGGGGGGCAGAGACAAAGTAACAGAGGCAGCAAAGCTTGCCAGCTGTTAGTTTTAGAATAAATGCCACACCAAAATGAAAACTAACAAAGCTGACAGGAAATGCTGCTGTTTTAAAAAGCACCCAGCAGTTTTTCTAAAAGCCACGCCATTTCAGGAGCCGCTGGAAGTCCTGGCATAACTACAGGTTTTTATAGCAGGGCTGTGGATTTAAAAATGATGCCCTTTAAAAAACACCATTTGGGGTTGAATCTCAAGCAGGCTCCACAGAGCTGTACTTACCCCCCGTGGCGGCGGAGCGCTCCCTGCGTCCCGGGCTGCCTCCCTGGCCGCCTGCAGATACCAACACCTGGTAGTCCTGACCAAACATCCCCCTGGCACTGCCCAGCTCCCAACTCCACCCGTCTGTCTGTCTGCTAGCCCTAAACACACCCAACCTAACCTGCCTGGCTGGCCCCTGAACCCACTACGGCCACACAGCCTCTAGTCTACACACTGTAAACACACCCAGTCTAGTCTAGTTCAGTCCAGTCCAGGGGATGGAGGAACACAGTGCTACTATTCATCCTATGGAATACACTACTGCGCCATCATCAGGCCCTCCCTCTATACCATTACGGTTCATTGAATGTGTGTGAGAGATGGGACCGACGGAGAGAGCGAGAGAGCAAGAGAAGGAGAGAGAGAAAGTGTTTGTGGATAGGGAGGCTTCCTGATACACAAGAATGGTGGACCTTTGAAATATATGAGGAGAGTACACACACACAGTAGCCTGCTAAATTCCCTCAACATCTGTCCTCTTCAACCGCATGGTTATTCACAGTCAGGATGGAGACGAGTGCTTGAGGGTGCACAAGCACTTCCCTTCTCCCTCTAATCTCTTTTTCTCTCTCTCTCTCTCTCTCTCTTTCTTTCTCTCTTTCACTTTCCTTCCCTCTCCCGTATGTGAAAGGCCTTTTTCTGGGCCGTATGAAAGGTCTGGGATGAAAGGATTGTCCTGGATGATAGAGTGATTACAGGAGCAGAGCTCGCTGCCCAAGGTGCTGCCTCTCTCTCTCTCTCTCTCTCTCTCTCTCTCTCTCTCTCTCTCTCTCTCTCTCTCTCTCTCTCTCTCTCTCTCTCTCTCTCTCTCTCTCTCTCTCCCTCTCTCTCTCTGAATCCCCCTCATCTCCACAAAGAGCCACATCGGCTTTGTCACTACAGTACACACACACACACACACACACACACACACACACACACACACACACACACACACACACACACACACACACACACACACACACACACACACACACACACACACACACACACACACACACACACACACACACACACACACACACATACACACACACACACGCACACACGCACACACACAGTTACAGATTACTTCACCAATACACCCAGTCAGACACTAATGTTCTGTACTCTACTGAGATCCTGTAATGCACACTATAATATTACTTCACACAGGCGCCACACGCTAATACACACTGCCACACGTACAATGAGTGCAGTGACACATATATCTGCCTATGTTCACGTCACCTTGGCACTATTCATCACGCTCACATTGATGACCAGTAACTCCTGCCACTCAGAGTTTCTCTCCCTCTCTCTCTCAAATACACACACATACGCACACACGGATGTTCCTCCGGGTTTCTTGCCATGTTAAATGCCACTCCGAAAAGGCCTGAGGACATGGGAGCCGAACGGAGCAGGCAGCAGGACTCTGTGTTTTCTCCTTATGTAAAGTGGGCCACATTCAGTAACTGGGAAAGCAAGACACCACAGAAGACATGTAGGAAGGAATACTACAGGGCTGGCATTAAGAATGTGCGTGTGTTGAGAGTCAGTTTGAACGCATCTGAAGGTCATTTGAATGACGCGTGCTCTAAAGTGCCTGAGAACACCAGGAAAAAGATAGCAGTGGAGGTGAGGCGGAGTGGAGGCTTGCCTGGTGTGGTGCCTGTGGAACCATGGCCCCTGTCAGAGTTCTATCCAAATGCTACAGAGCGCCGTAGGAGAGGACAGCACCACATAGCACGGCCTGAGCTAGCACGGTGAGAGGACAAGCACGGAGAAAAGCAGCCCACCAACGAGCAGAGATCAATAATGCTAATTCGTATTACCGCAACCACATTTTACAGTCACTCCATCTACTGCCAAGATTTAAGCAACAGCTGTAAATCTGCCATAGGGGGCGCCACGGATGTGATTCCATTCAAATAGAAGTGATTGAAACGACTTGGCCCTCATGCAAGCTGTATAGTATGCATGTTTTCCTTCAGAGAATCTAAGTTATGAAGCGTAGTGGATTACAGGAGGCGTTCAGAGTCCAGTGACAGCCAGGCAGTATGTATCAGGTGGTAGTTAGCCCCACGCAGCCACGGAAGTTTGCTTCTCTCAGACGGACGGGCAGTCAGTCAGTCAGTCAGTACGGCGTTTAACTCTGCTGTGAGTCCTCCAACACACGGCTGAAGAGAACCCAGCTACCGCCAACCTGAAACTGCTGTGCTTGCAGCGACGCAATTACCCTCCATTCAACCCAAGAGACATTACACAAACAAACAAACATAACCCCACACACACAATTGCCTCTTATTTTTCCAATTAGAGTGATTATGTGTCGGAGAGGGAAGCGTAATATGGTGATTATGATAATGGGGGTGTAACAGAGACTTCGTTCTCGAATGCAGCGCAGGTTCAAGAGAGCAGAAAAGCCATTGATATTCCATGCCTGAGCCTTGGTGCACAAGAGGCCTGAACATGTTTCAACCGGGAGCAAAAAAGAAGAGGGATAAAAAGGAAGCCTTGTCTTCTCCGTGACAGAGTCCTTTCTGCTGGATCTGGAATGGAAGTTCGAGGTGTCTCGCCCTGATCTCTCTCATTTGCTCCAAAGCCAATTCAAGTGAACCGCTGTAAAAGCTGTAGGAACACAAAAGCCATTCGAAATGGTCTACAGATGTTCATAGGCTCTAGCTAAGAATCTTCCCGGTGTAGTAGCGGATTGGTCGGATTCACAGACTCGAGTGTGAGAGAGTGAAATCACAACGGATGACCTTCGCACTCGTCAATGACACCAAGGCCCCATTTTGACTGCATCTTTGAATCTTGAAAGTGCCCAGTAGACTATTTGAAATGATACAATCATTTTTGTGCTGTCAACCTGTCCTCCCAGGTGGTCAGGAGGACAGACCACTGACCTGATTAATGACAGTAGCACTACTGAGCTTAAAGCCCATTCCAGCCCCACTGGAGTGGAGGGACAGAGTGTCCCTGTGGAGTCTGGGCCATCACAGAGTGTGGTCTCTATGATGGGGAGGCTTTCACATGGCAGCAGCCAGGCAAAAAAGTCGGCACAGTGAGGTATATGGATGGACTGACCTGAGGTGCGTCCGAAATGGCACCCTAAGTCCTATGGGCCCTGGTCAGATGTAGTGCACTTTATAGGGAAAAGGGTTCCATCTCAGTCCTGGCCACAGGAAGAGTATGGAGAGGAGAGAAAAAGAACATAACAAAGTGTCCCTTGACTCATGCGTCAAACACCCACCGACAGAACAGAAAGAGAATAAAAATCAATACGGCCTCACGCTATGGCCAGGCAGCGCAGCGGTACATTCATCTGTGAGAGAGAGAGAGAGAGAGAGAGAGAGAGAGAGAGAGAGAGAGAGAGAGAGAGAGAGAGAGAGAGAGAGAGAGAGAGAGAGAGAGAGAGAGCGACACGGTGGAAAGGAAAAGAGGGAGAGAGAGGAGATGAGAAGAGGAGAGAAGGGATCAGGGAGGGACTCCGGAACATTCTGAAGGCCAATGCTGCACTCTTTCGTTATATTGCTGCTCTTTCCTTCTCTCTGCACATTGTTGATGCTTTCTCGACCTTGCTGTATGCTGTGTCCCTCTCTCTACCTTGCTGTATGCTGTGTCCCTCTCTCTACCTTGCTGTATGCTGTGTCCCTCTCTCTACCTTGCTGTATGCTGTGTCCCTCTCTCTACCTTGCTGTATGCTGTGTCCCTCTCTCTACCTTGCTGTATGCTGTGTCCCTCTCTCTACCTTGCTGTATGCTGTGTCCCTCTCTCTACCTTGCTGTATGCTGTGTCCCTCTCTCTACCTCTCTGTATGCTGTGTCCCTCTCTCTACCTCTCTGTATGCTGTGTCCCTCTCTCTACCTTGCTGTATGCTGTGTCCCTCTCTCTATCTCTCTGTATGCTGTGTCCCTCTCTCTACCTTGCTGCATGCTGTGTCCCTCTCTCTACCTTGCTGTATGCTGTGTCCCTCTCTCTACCTTGCTGTATGCTGTGTCCCTCTCTCTACCTTGCTGTATGCTGTGTCTTCTGTATGCCGTGTCTTCTGTATGCTGTGTCCCTCTCTCTACCTCGCTGTATGCTGTGTCTTCTGTATGCTGTGTCCCTCTCTCTACCTCTCTTTATGCTGTGTCTTCTGTATGCTGTGTCCTCTGTATGCTGTGTCTTCTGTATGCTGTGTCTTCTGTATGCCGTGTCCTCTGTATGCTGTGTCCTCTGTATGCTGTGTCCTCTGTATGCTGTGTCCTCTGTATGCTGTGTCTTCTGTATGCTGTGTCCATCTCTCTACCTCTCTGTATGCTGTGTCTTCTGTATGCTGTGTCCCTCTCTCTCAGACACGGTCTGTTCTAGAGTCTGGCCCGCTGATTTATCTGGTTCAGTCTGATAACTATTCACACACCCCGAAATCTCACATCTCATATGTGTCATACATTACACAGTGTTTGTGTGTGTGCATGTTTGCTTTCGTGCAGGTGTGTGTGTGTGTGTGTGTGTGTGTGTGTGTGTGTGTGTGTGTGTGTGTGTGTGTGTGTGTGTGTGTGTGTGTGTGTGTGTGTGTGTGTGTGTGTGTGTGTGTGTGCGTGCGTGCGTGCGTGCGTGCGTGCGTGCGTGCGTGCGTGCGTGCGTGCGTGCGTGCGTGCGTGCGTGTGTGTGTGTGTGTGTGCATAAAACTTCTGTCGATTCACCCCTCATCTAATTGTAGCAAAGACATTCATTTCCTGTCCAATATTCCCCTATAGCCTACAATATTAAATTCATGATAGCATATAAATCTCACCAACCTTCCAGAAATTGCCCTCAAGATGTAACTGAATCAAAAACTTTCACTAAACAAAACATTCATTTGCATCCAAGTCATCTATTTTTTACACACCACCCACAGGGCACAGACGCCAATTCAACATCATTTCATTTGAAGGACGCGGATACAACGTTGATTCAACCAGTGTGTACCTAGTGAGTACCTAGTGAGTACCTAGTGAGTACCTAGTGAGTACCTAGTGAGTACCTAGTGAGTACACACTGGACATTCAGGACATTCAGTGCTCAGACCGCCACACACACAGCCGTCAAATCAACTGACACAACACGTTGGACAACTCAGCCACTACATTTTATAATTAGATAAAGTAGTAGCAATGACTTACAAAGTGTCATTAACACACATGCCATACAAATTAACTATTAATGCACAGGTAAGTGTATGTATCAAGCGTCTTCGAGTAGGAGTGCTGATCTAGGAACAGTTTTACATTTTGGATCATAATGACGAGGATCACATGGGCAGTGGGGGGGGTGGGGGGGGCTGATCCTAGATCAGCACTAATACTGTGAGAGGCTTCATGAATCGGGCCCCTGGTGCTGAGAGCAGGTGCTGAGCAGGCAGTGTCCCAGGGGGCTGGGTGACTCATGAAGGACCCGGCTCAGCTTCTACAGGACATCTGGAGTCTCTTCAGCATTACCTAGAATCATTCAAACACACCCAGGCCATCACCACCTGACCACACACACACACACACAGCAGGAGGGCTCTGAGGGACACACACACACACACACACACACACACACACACACACACACACACACACACACACACACACACACACACACACACACACACACACACACACACACACACACACACACACACACACACAGCAGGAGGGCTCTGAGGGACACACACATATACATAGCAGGAAGGCTCTGAAGGACACACACACAGAGCAGGAGCGTTCTAAGGGACACACACACACACACACAGCAGGAGGGATCTGAGGGACACACACATATACACAGCAGGAGGGCTCTGAGGGACACACACACACACAGCAGGAGGGATCTGAGGGACACACACATATACATAGCAGGAGGGCTCTGAGGGACACACACATATACATAGCAGGAGGGCTCTGAGGGACACACACATATACACAGCAGGAGGGTTCTGAGGGACACACACACACACAGCAGGAGGGTTCTGAGGGACACACACATATACACAGCAGGAGGGCTCGGAGGGACACACACACACACAGCAGGAGGGTTCTAAGGGACACACACACACACACAGCAGGAGGGCTCTGAGGGACACACACATATACACAGCAGGAGGGCTCTGAGGGACACACACATATACACAGCAGGAGGGCTCTGAGGGACACACACATATACATAGCAGGAGGGCTCGGAGGGACACACACACACACAGCAGGAGGGTTCTAAGGGACACACACACACACACAGCAGGAGGGCTCTGAGGGACACACACATATACACAGCAGGAGGGCTCTGAGGGACACACACATACACACAGCAGGAGGGCTCTGAGGGACACACACACACATAGCAGGAGGGCTCTGAGGGACACACACACACACACAGCAGGAGGGTTCTGAGGGACACACACACACACACAGCAGGAGGGTTCTAAGGGACACACACACACAGCAGGAGGGCTTTGAGGGACACACACACACACAGCAGGAGGGCTCTGAGGGACACACACATATACATAGCAGGTGGGCTCTGAGGGACACACACACACAGAGAGAGGATACACAATAGACAGGAGACACACACACAGACCGGGTAGGACACACACTGCTAAAGAAGACACAGGTACAGTATGTAGGTAAACATAACATACTGACAGGTAGAGGTGGACACACAGAGTCTATTCACAAACACACATTTACATTTGAGTCACCTCCTGGCTTGTAGGGGGAACAAGCACTTTTCCACAGTGCAGTTCTGTTCGCATGTTGAGCTGCCTGCAACTGCTTGTGGTTAATGCACTTCTACACCAAACGCACACGAACAGACTACTAATGAAAAGGCACTATCTCTTATGTGTTCAAGTGTGTATCCAAGGTAGTTCAGTGAACCCCTCTCATGTGATGAGTAACGATGCCTAAGACCTGAAGACTTGCAAGTCAAACATTGTCTTAGGAGCCATGGGCTTCAACCCAGTTGGTCAGGTATGTGTGTGTGTCTACTGCTTTACCATCCTCTTCCTCACTTAATAACTAGAACTGGGTCTGGGCTGTGTCTATAGGCTTTTAGTCTAATGGGTCGATGACAACTGACTAAAACCAAAATGCTTTGAAGTACACAAACAAACAAGTGAAACCATGCTAGACACAAGAAAGTGTTTGTTTGTCTCTGTCAGTATGTAACTTATTAAGCTGGTGAGCCAGTGAGTTTTTGTGTGTCTCTGTCAGTATGTAACTTATTAAGCTGGTGAGCCAGTGAGTTTTGTTGTGTCTCTGTCAGTATGTAACTTATTAAGCTGGTGAGCCAGTGAGTTTTGTTGTGTCTCTGTCAGTATGTAACTTATTAAGCTGGTGAGCCAGTGAGTGTTTGTGTGTTTGTGTCAAGACTAGTCATTCAACTGAGACTGCTCTTCTCTGTGTCACGGAGGCGCTCCGCACTGCTAAAGCTAACTCTCTCTCCTCTGCTCTCATCCTTCTAGACCTATCGGCTGCCTTTGATACTGTGAACCATCAGATCCTCCTCTCCACCCTCTCCGAGCTGGGCATCTCCGGCGCGGCCCACGCTTGGATTGCGTCCTACCTGACAGGTCGCTCCTACCAGGTGGCGTGGCGAGAATCTGTCTCCGCACCACGTGCTCTCACCACTGGTGTCCCCCAGGGCTCTGTTCTAGGCCCTCTCCTATTCTCGCTATACACCAAGTCACTTGGCTCTGTCATATCCTCACATGGTCTCTCCTATCATTGCTATGCAGACGACACACAATTAATCTTCTCCTTTCCCCCCTCTGATAACCAGGTGGTGAATCGCATCTCTGCATGTCTGGCAGACATATCAGTGTGGATGACGGATCACCACCTCAAGCTGAACCTCGGCAAGACGGAGCTGCTCTTCCTCCCGGGGAAGGACTGCCCGTTCCATGATCTCGCCATCACGGTTGACAACTCCATTGTGTCCTCCTCCCAGAGTGCTAAGAACCTTGGCGTGATCCTGGACAACACCCTGTCGTTCTCAACTAACATCAAGGCGGTGACCCGTTCCTGTAGGTTCATGCTCTACAACATTCGCAGAGTACGACCCTGCCTCACGCAGGAAGCGGCGCAGGTCCTAATCCAGGCACTTGTCATCTCCCGTCTGGATTACTGCAACTCGCTGTTGGCTGGGCTCCCTGCCTGTGCCATTAAACCCCTACAACTCATCCAGAACGCCGCAGCCCGTCTGGTGTTCAACTTTCCCAAGTTCTCTCACGTCACCCCGCTCCTCCGCTCTCTCCACTGGCTTCCAGTTGAAGCTCGCATCCGCTACAAGACCATGGTGCTTGCCTACGGAGCTGTGAGGGGAACGGCACCTCCGTACCTTCAGGCTCTGATCAGGCCCTACACCCAAACAAGGGCACTGCGTTCATCCACCTCTGGCCTGCTCGCCTCCCTACCTCTGAGGAAGTACAGTTCCCGCTCAGCCCAGTCAAAACTGTTCGCTGCTCTGGCACCCCAATGGTGGAACAAACTCCCTCACGACGCCAGGTCAGCGGAGTCAATCACCACCTTCCGGAGACACCTGAAACCCCACCTCTTTAAGGAATACCTAGGATAGGATAAAGTAATCCTTCTAACCCCCCCCCCCCTTAAAAGAGTTAGATGCACTATTGTAAAGTGGTTGTTCCACTGGATATCATAAGGTGAATGCACCAATTTGTAAGTCGCTCTGGATAAGAGCGTCTGCTAAATGACTTAAATGTAAAATGTAATGTCAACATGGCAGAAAAAGGACCAATGTGATGAGAGAATAATAATGACTGTTAATTAGTGCCTCTGTCTTCTGCATCCAGACATGAGTTTTATTGTACTTCTACTACTAGTGTTTTACTGTCCTCCAGCTGCCTGTATCATATTACAGAGGGGGAAAGCACACACAAACAAAGTCTTTTTAATATTTAATTTGTTTTGGTAAGGCAGCGTCAGGAAAGGCATCAACCAATCAGGGGAGGTCCACAGCGACATGCAGCCAACTTTTCCCTGGTATTTGGCAGAGAAACAGAATGTTTTTAATGAAAGCGGTAATATACAAGCGACGCCCTGGGAGCGCAGCCCGCATCAATAATTCTGGGGCTGTAAGAATATCTGACGCTCCATTCCTGGGGTTGGTGTCAGCAGAGTCGTGAGTGGAAAAAAATAAGTGATTTACACTGTTACCCAAGTTTTTAGCTGATGCACACATTCTACCTGTATTATAATCTGGACAGGGGTTGGACTGAAGTAGGGCAGGCCAGCCCTCTGGAGGGGTGTGTGTGTGTGAGTGAGTGAGTGAGTGAGTGAGTGAGTGAGTGAGTGAGTGAGTGAGTGAGTGAGTGAGTGAGTGAGTGAGTGAGTGAGTGAGTGAGTGAGTGAGTGAGTGAGTGAGTGAGTGAGTGAGTCCGTCCGAGCGTCTGCTTGCGTGTATGTGTGTGTTGAACAATAAACACAAACGTAGCCTCGTGATTGATCCATTTTTTAATTGATGTAGTTCTGTCCTTGAGCTGTTCTTCACTATTAATGTTCTGTATTATGTCATGTTTCATGTATTGTGTGGACCCCAGGAAGAGTAGATGCTTTTGCAACAGCTAATGGGGATCCTAATACAACACCCAATACTGACCCTCTGTCTCATTCAAAGTATATACCATCTCTGGGGCATCTGTTTGGCAGCAGGGGGAGCAAGCCGTGGTCGATATGCCCCTCTCTCTGCCAACACTGATTGGGCGCTAGCTTTTCATTACAGCCCTGCTGCCATTGTTGTCGGTCCACAGGAAGGGAGCGAGGCACTGCCATCTAGAAGGGGGACTCATCCTTTTGCCGACACACACACGCGCACGCACACACACACACACAGGTTTCCACCCTGCCGACACAGAGAAGGGGTCATAAGGTCAGAGCTGCTCCAGTTAGTTTTCCAAGCAGATGTTGGTGGATCAAGTGTTTGATGTGTTGCTGACGGGGATGGGAACGCACGCAGAACGACGTGAGCTGTTGCTTGGAAGTCTCTCTGGGTAAACAGAGGAAACGGATACATTCACTGTGCTAGAAATAGGGAGGAAAAAGGCTTTTGAGGGAGCAATGGACTCTTCAAACAAACACAAAAACATGCCGCGTGTGTGTGTGTGTGTGTGTGTGTGTGTGTGTGTGTGTGTGTGTGTGTGTGTGTGTGTGTGTGTGTGTGTGTGTGTGTGTGTGTGTGTGTGTGTGTGTGTGTGTGTGTGTGTGTGTGTGTGTGTGTGTGTGTGTGTGTGTGTGTGTGTTTGATGTACTCTCTCTCTCTCTCTCTCTCTCTCTACGTAATGTGAAGTAGAGGTACAGTTGTACGATGCCCTCCCTCTGCAATGGCTCTTATACAGTTGAAGTTGGAGGTTCACATACACCTCAGCCAAATACATTTCAACTCAGTTTTTCACAATTCCTGATATTTAATCTTCGCAAAAAGTCCCTGTCTTAGGTCAGTTAGGATCACCACTTTATTGTAAGAATGTGAAATGTCAGAATAATAGTAGAGAGAATGATTTAGTACAGCTTTTCTTTCTTTCGTCACATTCCCAGTGAGTCAGAAGTTTACATACACTCAATTAGTATTTGGTAGCATTGCCTTTAAATTGTTTAACATGGGTCAAACGTTTCAGGTAGCCTTCCACAAGCATCCCACAATAAGTTGGGTGAATTTTGTCCCATTCCTCCTGACAGAGCTGATGTAACTGAGTCAGCTTTTTAGACCTCCTTGCTCGCACACGCTTTTTCAGTTCTGCCCACAAATGTTCTATAGGATTGATGTCAGGGCTTTGTGATGGCCACTCCAATACCTTGACTTTGTTGTCCTTAAGCCATTTTGCCAGAACTTTGGAAATAGGCTTGGGGTCATTGTCCATTTGGAAGACCCATTTGCGACCAAGCTTTAACTTCCTGACTGATGTCTTGAGATGTTGCTTCAATATATCCACATCATTTTCCTTCCTCATGAGCCATCTATTTTGTGAAGTGCACCAGTCCCTCCTGCAGCAAAGCACCCCTACAACATGATGCTGCCACCCCCATGCTTCACGGTTGGGATGGTGTTCTTCGGCTTGCAAGCCTCCTCCTTTATCCTCCAAACATAATGATGGTCATTATGGCCAAACAGTTCTATTTTTGTTTCATCAGACCAGAGGACATTTCTCCAAAAGTACGATCTTTGTCCCCACGCGCAGTTGCAAACCATAGTCTGGCTTTTTTATGGCGGTTTTGGAGCAGTGGCTTCTTCCTTGCTGAGCGGCCTTTCAGGTTATGTCGATATAGGACTTGTTTTACTGTGGATATAGATACTTTTGTACCCGTTTCCTCCAGCATCTTCACAAGGTCCTTTGCTGTTGTTCTGGGATTGATTTGCACTTTTCGCACCAAACTACGTTCATCTGTAGGAGACAAAACGCATCTCCTTCCTGAGCGGTACGACGGCTGCGTGGTCCCATGGTGTTTATACTTGCGTACTATTGTTTGTACAGATGAACGTGGTACCTTCAGGTGTTTCGAAATTGCTCCCAAGGATGAACCAGACTTGTGGAGGTGTACAATTTTTTTGTGAGGTCTTGGCTGATATATTTGGATTTTGCCATGATGTCAAGGAAAGAGGCACTGAGTTTGAAGGTAGGCCTTGAAATACATCCACAGGTACACTCCAATTGACTCAAATGATGTCAATTAGCCTATCAGAAGCTTCTAAAGTCATGACATCCTTTTCTGTAATTTTTCAAGCTGTTTAAAGGCACAGTCAACTTAGTGTATGTAAACTTCTGACCCACTGGACTTGATACAGTGAATTTTAAGTGAACTAATCTGTCTGTAAACAATTGTTGGAAAAATGACTTGTGTCATGCACAAAGTAGATGTCCTAACTGACTTGCCAAAACTATAGTTTGTTAACAAGAAATTTGTGGAGTGGTTGAAAAACGAGTTGTAATGACTCCAACCTAAATGTATGTAAATTTCCGACTTCAACAGTAATTGGCCGGTGCAGGGTGTGAGTGGGTGCAGTGGCGTTGCCGTGGCGTTGCCAGTGTAATAAGCAGCACCGATGTTTCGTTCCACCGCTTTATTTCACAAGAGCTGGTTGAAGCCGGCTTCTTGTCTCCACATTCCCCTTTACTGCCTATCCCCACCCCACTTCAACCTCTCAGCATCCACAACAACACTGGTGAGATCACGTGTTTCTGGTTTCCTAGTAACTGGGGGAGGTAAGAGGAAGTGGGAGGAGGGAGAGGGATGTGGAGGTGCATTTTCACCCTCTCTCTCTGTGTGTGTGTGTGTGTGTGTGTGTGTGTGTGTGTGTGTGTGTGTGTGTGTGTGTGTGTGTGTGTGTGTGTGTGTGTGTGTGTGTGTGTGTGTGTGTGTGTGTGTGTGTGTGTGTGTGTGTGTGTGTGTGTGTGTGTGTGTGTGTGTGTGTGTGTGTGTGTGTGTGTGTGTGTGTGTGTGTGTGTGTGTGTGTGTGTGAGTGCCTGTGTGTAAACGGTGCTCATTATGGGCGGTAGAGGAAACATGTTTCCCAGCCATTACAGCATTCACACTGAGCTCTGTGTTTGGCAAAGCGGACCTCCACACCCCCCCACACTCTCCTCTAGAGGAGTGTTATTGACCAAGGTCAAACATCAGGGGCCTTCCTCTCCCTGCAAAAAAAACAGCCCTGGAAAACCCCCAGTCACTCTTTATAACACACAGTAGCTGCCAATAACACACACACACATACACCCTGGTTCATTATCCCCTTCATATGCATTTCTAGTTGTATATCTTCTCTTCACATAATATGATAACTCCCTCTCCCATAACTCTCTATGCTGCTTGCTTTCCTCTCACTGCCATTAACAGACACATATTGTGGTCCTCCCACTATCTCCCACTCACTGTCACTGGCATCTGAACAGTCTTTTCTTCAATGTGAACAAGTCTACGGTCTGAGGATGACTTTCTACTGCGTTCTCCACACAGACTGAATACACAATAACATCTTGATACAGTGGTAAACACACCAATACCCAATTAGAGCCAAAGAGATTGTCAGATGATGATGATTAAAGCCAGACCTTGAGAGAGAACAAGCCTCCACACACACACACACACACACACACACACACACACACGCACGCACGCACACACACACACACACACACACACGCACACACACGTGACAGGTGTGACTCATTTGCATGTAATCAGAAACAAGAATTTCTATTGGCTAATTGACTGGTCATGTGATTTGAGCTGAATGTATTTATACCCCCCGCCTACAGGAAGTAATGCAGTCCGGAGGCATGGCGGAGCCTTGTGTTAGAGAGCTTATGGCTTCTGCGGTCGGTGAGAGAGAGCACATGGCTAATGGAGGTTGTGCTGTAAAAAAGATGGACACCTGCCTGTTGGGCCAGTGTCCTCTGCCCCTTTGTTTTCTTTGTCTTGGTTTGTATGTTTCTATGTTGGTTCTAACTAGGTTTTAAAGGCTAAACGTAACCAACAATTATATTTATGACAATGAAATATGGAGACAAAGAAATGTAATTGAATTGAGACTAGGAAGTGTGCTGTAACCGTGATGAAAACCATGCCTTAAAATAAATGTGTTAAACTGTCATTTTGCTGACTGCCTCTGTATCACTCGGGCTGCTCAACTTAGAACCTGACAGGGAAGAACCCTTCTGTCTGTGTCCAACTGTTTGAACAGCATGCCAGCCTGTCCACCTTGTTCAGATGTTGAAATAAAGTGGCCTACCTTATTTCTCAGAATGAGAACGTGTTGCCAATTCCTTGTAGAACTGTGTTTTATGCTAATTGATCTTTTATAAAACACAGAGTAGACCAGAATCAGTGTTCATTGATACACCTGGTTTAGTAGTCTGCTTTGCGCACAATTTGAGGAGTTGAGACATAAAAAGGGTATGGTTAGAAAGGTTATCTTCTCCTTTATTCCAGTAAAATAATGTCTCAATGTGTTTCAGTGTCCATATGACTGATTCTGTTGGACCAAACCTCAAATGCAAATAGCGAGTTGAAACCGCTTGTCAGAGAGGAAGAAGTGATCTCTCATCTTTGTTGTTGTGAGTGGCAGGGGGAGGGGCTTAGTGTGTGTGATTTAATGGGAAGAAGGTGCTTTACAGCACAAAGGGAGTGAAGGAGACGAGACCAAAAAGACAACATGAGAACAAGAGGACCTAAACGCTCATTTAAAAAATAAAAAAAAATCCTTGATTCTTTTGATACAGGCATTTGGAATATCGCGCTAAAAAATACATTTGAATTAATCAAATTAATTCGTTAACGTATTCCAGGTAGAACCTTTTGGTTCTAAGTAGACTCCTTTCGGGTTATATAAAGATCCCTTTCCACAGTTGGTTCTACATCGAACCCAAACGGGTTCTACCTGAAACTAAAAAGGGTTCTCTTATGGGGACAGCCGAGTAACCCTTTTGGAACCCTTTTTATAAGAATGTGGTAGTAAACCTCAGGGGACAGATGTAGGGATTATTGAAATGTGGAAGGTAGAGCACAGATCCTTGATGATGCTGCCTGACAATTTTTGCAAACTGATGAATCTCTGTTTACAGTAAATGTCAGCGTTTAGCATTGCACGGGAGGAAGGAGGGAGAAGCAGGGGGAGAAAGGGCCTGCCATGGCTGTTTTGTATTCTGGACTAACCATTTCGCTCTCATTTGGTAGGAATGAAAAGCAGAAATGATGGGAGAAGAACAGAAGAGGGAGGTGGGGGTCTGTCAAACTGAGGGAGAATGACGAGACTCATTACCATTTCCTCATACCGCTTCCCAGCACCACCTCTCTCTCTCTCTCTTTCTCTCTCTCTCTCTCTCTGAGATTTCTATCTGATTGGTTCTTTCTTTTTAAAAGTTCCCCATTTCCTTCTTGATTCAGCAGCCAACACATTCCTGCTTTGTGGGGATGTAGGCTAACCTCCATGTTGAAAATGCATTCTATCAATCAGGTTCTATCCCACTCAGATGTGGCAACTACTTAGAACCTGTCACTATCCACCTTGTGACACACACACACACACACACAGCTACAGAAGTTGTAGCCAGTCTGTATCTTTGTCGACTGTGAATAGTGGGCCAAGCAGCTAATGTCTTGGGCTGTGTTAAAGTCCTCTCTTTCCCATTAGTGTTTTAGACTGAGGAGTCAGAAGACACAAGGCCTCTCTCGCTCTCCTACAGCCCTATGCTGCTGGAATGTGGTGAAGTCCTGACCTTTTCACACACCACTCTGTAATGTTTTATTGCACTGCCCAGGCAACCACGGAATTAACGTGCAGCATTAATGTGTCATCATCGGTCATCGCTCACATGGCTATCATGGAAACGACATTCAGGGGTTTTGTGGCTATTGCTGTGAGGCTTAATCTATGTTAAATGTATATTATTTTAAATCCATTTAGAAAAAATCCTCCCATTATACTATAGCCGACTGGATAATTGAAGTGAATTTGTAGTTCCTCTAGTCTAGACCAAATGTTATTTGCTGGTAAGTACTCATTAATATATTACAGTAGTAAGATATTAATAGGATTCCTTGTGGAAAGGGTAATTCCTGGTGGAGAAGATGGGAAATGAATTGACTAGTGTGCCACAAGGTCACAGCACTGAACACACTTCTGTCCAGCAGAGACTTATGTTCACATGAGGAGGCACAACCCACGCACGCACAAGCACACACATTCTCTCTCTCACACAAACAAGCCCTCAATTCATTAGATTATTGCTGCCTGTTAGAGAAATGCAGTGCATTTGACCATTACTTGCAGAACTAAGCTTATTTAGAGATAACGTTTTTTTTTTAATGAAGATATATATTCTGAATCGGGCCATAAGTTTGAAAAATTCAAGACATAATTTTTAGGTCATATCGCCCAGCCCTACACTGGAACCAAAAAGGTTTCCTCAAAGAGTTCTCATATGGGGCAGGCAAAGAACCACTTTAGGTTCTAGATAGCACCTTTTTTCTAAGAGTGCAGTTGTGTGGCATATCTCTCTGACATTATGGATCTTAGTATGCCCTAGGCTAAATACCTAGGCTAAACACCTAGGCTAAATATCTAGGCTAGATACCTAGATTAAATACCTAGGCTAAATACCTAGGCTAAATACCTAGGCTAAATACAAGCCTTCCACAACCATAAGACATACTAATAATGTCATTATTTTATACAAATAGTTTAACCTACTTTTTCTTTGCAATAATCACTGATCTGGCTTTCAAGTCTGCCTATGAAAATAACCTTTTTGTTACAAATATAACCAGAACAATGCATAATGCACATTCACTAATAATAACTAACTTATTGTAGAAGGCATTATAGAACATGTACACATGTCTCATACACAATCACTCAAGCACAAGCCTACGTGCTAGTGAGTAGCCAGCTAATCTTTATATTTAAACTTCAGCCAACTTGGACCTTTTTGCCAGCTAACCAGGAAGATTACACCCTTCTGTGTCTCCAACTGTTTGAACAGCATGCCAGCCTGTCCACCTTGTTCAGATGTTGAAATAAAGTGGTCTACCTTATTTCTCAGAATGAGAACGTGATGCCAATTCCTTGTAGAACTGTGTTTTATGCTAATTGATCAATTATAAAACACAGAGTAGACCAGAATCAGTGTTCATTGATACTTCTGGTTTAGTAGTCTGCTTTGCGCGCAATTTGAGGAGTTGAGACATAAAAAGAGTATGGTTAGAAAGGTTAACTTCTCCTTTATTACAGTAAAATTGTAACGGTTTTCTTCCTGGGATGAAGGAGAGGACCAAAACGCAGCGCGGCTAGTGTTCAACATGATTTAATACAGAAAGAGACAATAATGTGAACACTATACAAAATACAAAATAACAAACGTGAAAACCGAGACAGTCCTATCTGGTGCAGAACACTAAGACAGAAGACAACCACCCACAAAATCCCAACACAAACAAGCCACCTAAATATGATTCCCAATCAGAGACAACACAAAACACCTGCCTCTGATTGAGAACCATATTAGGCCAAACATAGAAACAGACAAACTAGACACACAACATAGAATGCCCACCCAGCTCATGTCCTGACCAACACTAAAACAAGTAAAACACACAAGAACTATGGTCAGAACGTGACAAAAATAATGTCTCAATGTGTTTCAGTGTCCATTTGACTGATTCTGTTGGACCAAACCTCAAATGCAAATAGCGAGTTGAAACCGCTTGTCAGAGAGGAAGAAGTGATCTCTCATCTTTGTTGTTGTGAGTGGCAGGGGGAGGGGCTTAGTGTGTGTGTTTTAATGGGAAGAAGGTGCTTTACAGCACAAAGGGAGTGAAGGAGACGAGACCAAAAAGACAACATGAGAACAAGAGGACCTAAACGCTCATAAAAACAAAGAAAAAATCCTTGATTCTTTTGATACAGGCATTTGGAATATTGCGCTAAAAAATACATTTGAATTAATCAAATTAATTCGTTAACGTATTCCAGGTAGAACCTTTTGGTTCTAAGTAGACTCCTTTCGGGTTATATAAAGATCCCTTTCCACAGTTGGTTCTACATCGAACCCAAAAGGGTTCTACCTGAAACTAAAAAGGGTTCTCTTATGGGGACAGCCGAGTAACCCTTTTGGAACCCTTTTTTATAAGAATGTGGTAGTAAACCGCAGGGGACAGAGATGTAGGGATTATTGAAATGTGGAAGGTAGAGCAGAGATCCTTGATGATGCTGCCTGACAATTTTTGCAAACTGATAAATCTCTGTTTACAGTAAATGTCAGCGTTTAGCATTGCACGGGAGGAAGGAGGGAGAAGCAGGGGGAGAAAGGGCCTGCCATGCTGTTTGTATTCTGGACTAACCATTTTGCTCTCATTTGGTAGGAATGAAAAGCAGAAATGATGGGAGAAGAACAGAAGAGGGAGGTGGGGGTCTGTCAAACTGAGGGAGAATGACGAGACTCATTACCATTTCCTCATACCGCTTCCCAGCACCACCTCTCTCTCTCTCTCTCTCTCCCTCTCTCTCTCTCTCTCTGAGATGTCTATCTGATTGGTTCTTTCTTTTTAAAAGTTCCCCATTTCCTTCTTGATTCAGCAGCCAACACATTCCTGCTTTGTGGGGATATAGGCTAACCTCCATGTTGAAAATGCATTCTATCAATCAGGTTCTATCCCACTCAGATGTGGCAACTAAGTTCATTAGTGATTGATCTAAACTCTCTCTCAATTTTCTCTGACCCCTTTACACATGCAGCCGATCTTAAATGTTTCATAGAGTCAATCTCTAACCAATTACCAGAGGTGAAGAGAACACACAACCAAACATGGCTGAGCACAAGGCTGCACTAACCCCAGCTAACCACCTCAGAGGTTACCCCACCCTGCCCCATGCTGGGGAACAAGCAAAGATGCATTCATATGAAGCGCTATGTTGGACATATTTCTAAAGTGAATGCATTACACGCAGAGTGTGCTTCGATTTCAGTCTCAAACAGCAAGGATGACAGCTAGGTGATTCAAGAGAAGAAGGCAGGGAGGGGTAAAGTTGGGTTTTGCGTCTCAATGGGGTTGGCGAACACTAAGGGCCGAAAGACGTTGGCTTTAATTTTAAATAATGAAGAAGACGTTTTATCATTTCCACTGTCCTCCAATGGAGTTGAGTTGAAAGCAAAATCACATTTCTGTTCTTCGCAAAGAAAATGGAAAATAAAGTATTTATCTTCTACAAGTTACCTAATAGCCTTGTGCCAGCCAGCCTCATTCCAGATGGACCTGTTTGTGCTATTGCTTCATGGGCAATGTGGGAAGCTGTCACAATCATGGTGTTGTGAAATTTGCTGCATCGGTTTGAAGGCGGTAAGTTGGAAAAGTTTTCATTGTTAGTGTTGCATCATAAGCAGTTCCAGTGAATTCCCACACAAAAAAAATCTGTTGAGAAATGTATTTATTATCTTGAGTGGTGTCAAACATTGTTGCATTCAATAGTTAGATGTTCACTTAGCTAGCTAATGCTAGCTACTCTGGGAAGACACCTTGGTCTTGTTCTGCTGCTCAGGGTAATTCCCATGTGAAAGGACACATAAGCACCAACATTTGAAGTTTATAGGAGCATATAACATTTAGTATCAAATGAAAGCTGAGTCTATATTTTGGGGAAATTAAGGCATACGTTTTTCAACCATTTTCCATCCTAAACATTTGGAATAAGCAAAGGCTTTGATTTCTGCTCACACAAATGGAAAAGGTGTCTCAAAAAACGTCTGCTAGAAAAAGTCTTAAAAGGTTTTAGAAATACATCAAAACACAATCATGTTGAAGTAAAGGCCCCTGCCAACTAATACCAACATTCATAGTTTTCAGAAATGTTTTGCCTTCTGTAAGTTTAAAAGTATTGCCTAGTGTTTTGTCATTCTGTTACCAGAAATCCACATATCTTTACAATATTTTCTAATCTCTCCCTCATGAGGGAAGATTATGAAAGTAACAAGGTAGATCTACCAATTAGTTATAGTGTTTTTACTGATATCAATTTTATTTATGAATTATTAAGTGATCAAAACGTGTCACCTTTTTTCTAAGAGTGCAGTTGTGTGGCATATCTCTCTCAGACATTATGGATCTTAGTATGCCCTAGACTAAATACCTAGGTTAAATATAAGCTTTCCACAACCATAAGACACACTAATAATGTCATTATTTTATACAAATAGTTTAACCTACTTTTTCTTTGCAATAATCACTGATCTGGCTTTCAAGTCTGCCTATGAAAATAACCTTTTTGTTACAAATATAACCAGAACAATGCATAATGCACATTCACTAATAATAACTAACTTATTGTAGAAGGCATTATAGAACATGTACACATGTCTCATACACAATCACTCAAGCACAAGCCTACGTGCTAGTGAGTAGCCAGCTAATCTTTATATTTCAACTTCAGCCAACTTGGACCTTTTTGCCAGCTAACCAGGAAGATTACACCCTTCTGTGTCTCCAACTGTTTGAACAGCATGCCAGCCTGTCCACCTTGTTCAGATGTTGAAATAAAGGGGTCTACCTTATTTCTCAGAATGAGAACGTGATGCCAATTCCTTGTAGAACTGTGTTTTATGCTAATTGATCAATTATAAAACACAGAGTAGACCAGAATCAGTGTTCATTGATACTTCTGGTTTAGTAGTCTGCTTTGCGCGCAATTTGAGGAGTTGAGACATAAAAAGGGTATGGTTAGAAAGGTTAACTTCTCCTTTATTACAGTAAAATTGTAACGATTTTCTTCCTGGGATGAAGGAGAGGACCAAAACGCAGCGCGGCTAGTGTTCAACATGATTTAATAAAGAAAGAGACAATAATGTGAACACTATACAAAATACAAAATAACAAACGTGAAAACCGAGACAGTCCTATCTGGTGCAGAACACAAAGACAGAAGACAACCACCCACAAAATCCCAACACAAAACAAGCCACCTAAATATGATTCCCAATCAGAGACAACACAAAACACCTGCCTCTGATTGAGAACCATATTAGGCCAAACATAGAAACAGACAAACTAGACACACAACATAGAATGCCCACCCAGCTCACGTCCTGACCAACACTAAAACAAGTAAAACACACAAGAACTATGGTCAGAACGTGACAAAAATAATGTCTCAATGTGTTTCAGTGTCCATTTGACTGATTCTGTTGGACCAAACCTCAAATGCAAATAGCGAGTTGAAACCGCTTGTCAGAGAGGAAGAAGTGATCTCTCATCTTTGTTGTTGTGAGTGGCAGGGGGAGGGGCTTAGTGTGTGTGTTTTAATGGGAAGAAGGTGCTTTACAGCACAAAGGGAGTGAAGGAGACGAGACCAAAAAGACAACATGAGAACAAGAGGACCTAAACGCTCATAAAAACAAAGAAAAAATCCTTGATTCTTTTGATACAGGCATTTGGAATATTGCGCTAAAAAATACATTTGAATTAATCAAATTAATTCGTTAACGTATTCCAGGTAGAACCTTTTGGTTCTAAGTGGACTCCTTTCGGGTTATATAAAGATCCCTTTCCACAGATGGTTCTACATCGAACCCAAAAGGGTTCTACCTGAAACTAAAAAGAGTTCTCTTATGGGGACAGCCGAGTAACCCTTTTGGAACCCTTTTTTATAAGAATGTGGTAGTAAACCGCAGGGGACAGAGATGTAGGGATTATTGAAATGTGGAAGGTAGAGCAGAGATCCTTGATGATGCTGCCTGACAATTTTTGCAAACTGATAAATCTCTGTTTACAGTAAATGTCAGCGTTTAGCATTGCACGGGAGGAAGGAGGGAGAAGCGGAGGGAGAAAGGGCCTGCCATGGCTGTTTTGTATTCTGGACTAACCATTTCGCTCTCATTTGGTAGGAATGAAAAGCAGAAATGATGGGAGAAGAACAGAAGAGGGAGGTGGGGGTCTGTCAAACTGAGGGAGAATGACGAGACTCATTACCATTTCCTCATACCGCTTCCCAGCACCACCTCTCTCTCTCTCTCTCTCTCTCTCTCTCTCTCTCGCTCTCTCTCTCTGAGATTTCTATCTGATTGGTTCTTTCTTTTTAAAAGTTCCCCATTTCCTTCTTGATTCAGCAGCCAACACATTCCTGCTTTGTGGGGATATAGGCTAACCTCCATGTTGAAAATGCATTATATCAATCAGGTTCTATCCCACTCAGATGTGGCAACTAAGTTCATTAGTGATTGATCTAAACTCTCTCTCAATTTTCTCTGACCCCTTGTACACATGCAGCCGATCTTAAATGTTTCATAGAGTCAATCTCTAACCAATTACCAGAGGTGAAGAGAACACACAACCAAACATGGCTGAGCACAAGGCTGCACTAACCCCAGCTAACCACCTCAGAGGTTACCCCACCCTGCCCCATGCTGGGGAACAAGCAAAGATGCATTCATATGAAGCGCTATGTTGGACATATTTCTAAAGTGAATGCATTACACGCAGAGTGTGCTTCGATTTCAGTCTCAAACAGCAAGGATGACAGCTAGGTGATTCAAGAGAAGAAGGCAGGGAGGGGTAAAGTTGGGTTTTGCGTCTCAATGGGGTTGGCGAACACTAAGGGCCGAAAGACGTTGGCTTTAATTTTAAATAATGAAGAAGACGTTTTATCATTTCCACTGTCCTCCAATGGAGTTGAGTTGAAAGCAAAATCACATTTCTGTTCTTCGCAAAGAAAATGGAAAATAAAGTATTTATCTTCTACAAGTTACCTAATAGCCTTGTGCCAGCCAGCCTCATTCCAGATGGACCTGTTTGTGCTATTGCTTCATGGGCAATGTGGGAAGCTGTCACAATCATGGTGTTGTGAAATTTGCTGCATCGGTTTGAAGGCGGTAAGTTGGAAAAGTTTTCATTGTTAGTGTTGCATCATAAGCAGTTCCAGTGAATTCCCACACAAAAAAAATCTGTTGAGAAATGTATTTATTATCTTGAGTGGTGTCAAACATTGTTGCATTCAATAGTTAGATGTTCACTTAGCTAGCTAATGCTAACTACTCTGGGAAGACACCTTGGTCTTGTTCTGCTGCTCAGGGTAATTCCCATGTGAAAGGACACATAAGCACCAACATTTGAAGTTTATAGGAGCATATAACATTTAGTATCAAATGAAAGCTGAGTCTATATTTTGGGGAAATTAAGGCATACGTTTTTCAACCATTTTCCATCCTAAACATTTGGAATAAGCAAAGGCTTTGATTTCTGCTCACACAAATGGAAAAGGGGTCTCAAAAAACGTCTGCTAGAAAAAGTCTTAAAAGGTTTTAGAAATACATCAAAACACAATCATGTTGAAGTAAAGGCCCCTGCCAACTAATACCAACATTCATAGTTTTCAGAAATGTTTTGCCTTCTGTAAGTTTAAAAGTATTGCCTAGTGTTTTGTCATTCTGTTACCAGAAATCCACATATCTTTACAATATTTTCTAATCTCTCCCTCATGAGGGAAGATTATGAAAGTAACAAGGTAGACCTACCAATTAGTTATAGTGTTTTTACTGATATCAATTTTATTTATGAATTATTAAGTGATCAAAACGTGTCACCTTTTTTCTAAGAGTGCAGTTGTGTGGCATATCTCTCTCAGACATTATGGATCATGTAGCCTGATGCCCTAGGCTAAATACCTAGGTTAAATATAAGCTTTCCACAACCATAAGACACACTAATAATGTCATTATTTTATACAAATAGTTTAACCTACTTTTTCTTTGCAATAATCACTGATCTGGCTTTCAAGTCTGCCTATGAAAATAACCTTTTTGTTACAAATATAACCAGAACAATGCATAATGCACATTCACTAATAATAACTAACTTATTGTAGAAGGCATTATAGAACATGTACACATGTCTCATACACAATCACTCAAGCACAAGCCTACGTGCTAGTGAGTAGCCAGCTAATCTTTATATTTCAACTTCAGCCAACTTGGACCTTTTTGCCAGCTAACCAGGAAGATTACACCCTTCTGTGTCTCCAACTGTTTGAACAGCATGCCAGCCTGTCCACCTTGTTCAGATGTTGAAATAAAGTGGTCTACCTTCTTTCTCAGAATGAGAACGTGATGCCAATTCCTTGTAGAACTGTGTTTTATGCTAATTGATCAATTATAAAACACAGAGTAGACCAGAATCAGTGTTCATTGATACTTCTGGTTTAGTAGTCTGCTTTGCGCGCAATTTGAGGAGTTGAGACATAAAAAGGGTATGGTTAGAAAGGTTAACTTCTCCTTTATTACAGTAAAATTGTAACGATTTTCTTCCTGGGATGAAGGAGAGGACCAAAACGCAGCGCGGCTAGTGTTCAACATGATTTAATAAAGAAAGAGACAATAATGTGAACACTATACAAAATACAAAATAACAAACGTGAAAACCGAGACAGTCCTATCTGGTGCAGAACACAAAGACAGAAGACAACCACCCACAAAATCCCAACACAAAACAAGCCACCTAAATATGATTCCCAATCAGAGACAACACAAAACACCTGCCTCTGATTGAGAACCATATTAGGCCAAACATAGAAACAGACAAACTAGACACACAACATAGAATGCCCACCCAGCTCACGTCCTGACCAACACTAAAACAAGTAAAACACACAAGAACTATGGTCAGAACGTGACAAAAATAATGTCTCAATGTGTTTCAGTGTCCATTTGACTGATTCTGTTGGACCAAACCTCAAATGCAAATAGCGAGTTGAAACCGCTTGTCAGAGAGGAAGAAGTGATCTCTCATCTTTGTTGTTGTGAGTGGCAGGGGGAGGGGCTTAGTGTGTGTGTTTTAATGGGAAGAAGGTGCTTTACAGCACAAAGGGAGTGAAGGAGACGAGACCAAAAAGACAACATGAGAACAAGAGGACCTAAACGCTCATAAAAACAAAGAAAAAATCCTTGATTCTTTTGATACAGGCATTTGGAATATTGCGCTAAAAAATACATTTGAATTAATCAAATTAATTCGTTAACGTATTCCAGGTAGAACCTTTTGGTTCTAAGTAGACTCCTTTCGGGTTATATAAAGATCCCTTTCCACAGTTGGTTCTACATCGAACCCAAAAGGGTTCTACCTGAAACTAAAAAGGGTTCTCTTATGGGGACAGCCGAGTAACCCTTTTGGAACCCTTTTTTATAAGAATGTGGTAGTAAACCGCAGGGGACAGAGATGTAGGGATTATTGAAATGTGGAAGGTAGAGCAGAGATCCTTGATGATGCTGCCTGACAATTTTTGCAAACTGATAAATCTCTGTTTACAGTAAATGTCAGCGTTTAGCATTGCACGGGAGGAAGGAGGGAGAAGCAGGGGGAGAAAGGGCCTGCCATGCTGTTTGTATTCTGGACTAACCATTTTGCTCTCATTTGGTAGGAATGAAAAGCAGAAATGATGGGAGAAGAACAGAAGAGGGAGGTGGGGGTCTGTCAAACTGAGGGAGAATGACGAGACTCATTACCATTTCCTCATACCGCTTCCCAGCACCACCTCTCTCTCTCTCTCTCTCTCCCTCTCTCTCTCTCTCTGAGATGTCTATCTGATTGGTTCTTTCTTTTTAAAAGTTCCCCATTTCCTTCTTGATTCAGCAGCCAACACATTCCTGCTTTGTGGGGATATAGGCTAACCTCCATGTTGAAAATGCATTCTATCAATCAGGTTCTATCCCACTCAGATGTGGCAACTAAGTTCATTAGTGATTGATCTAAACTCTCTCTCAATTTTCTCTGACCCCTTTACACATGCAGCCGATCTTAAATGTTTCATAGAGTCAATCTCTAACCAATTACCAGAGGTGAAGAGAACACACAACCAAACATGGCTGAGCACAAGGCTGCACTAACCCCAGCTAACCACCTCAGAGGTTACCCCACCCTGCCCCATGCTGGGGAACAAGCAAAGATGCATTCATATGAAGCGCTATGTTGGACATATTTCTAAAGTGAATGTTATGCTGATGAATGAGGACCCAACAGCGACGTAATAGTAACAGAGTCTTTATTCCAGTATCAAACAAACAATGATTCTCCTGGATATATCAAAGGTAAATCCAAAACAGGAAACTGAAATCCTCTCGTCAGTAGAGAGGAACGACAGGAGACGCGACCACAGACTGCAGGTCGCTTCAGGAAGGCACAGGCCGTAGCTGACATAGACACCTGCTCACACGCAGCATCTGAAGAAGGCAAAAACACGACAGGGCGGAACAAGGACACAGGAACAGCAAACATCAAACAAGAATCCGACCAGGCAGAAGCGGAAAACAGAGGGAGAAATAGGGACTCTAATCAGAGGGCAAAATAGGGGACAGGTGTGAAAGAGTAAATGAGGTCGTTAGGAGAATGAGAAACAGCTGGGAGCAGGAACGGAACGATAGAGAGAGAGAGCGGGAGAGGGAGAGAGGGAGGAGGAGAGAGAGAGAGAGAGAGAAAGAGGGAAAGAACCTAATAAGACCAGCAGAGGGAAGCACAGGGACAAGACATGAAGATCAAAGACAAAACATGACAGTACCCCCCCACTCACCGAGCGCCTCCTGGCGCACTCGAGGAGGAACCCTGGCGGCAACGAAGGAAATCATCAATCAACGAACGGTCCAGCACGTCCCGAGATGGAACCCAACTCCTCTCCTCAGGACCGTAACCCTCCCAATCCACTAAGTACTGGTGACCACGTCCCCGAGAACGCATGTCCATGATCTTTCGTACCTTGTAAATAGGAGCGCCCTCGACAAGGACGGGGGGGGGGGAGGGAAGACGAACGGGGGCGCGAAGAAAAGGCTTGACACAAGAGACCTGGAAGACAGGGTGGACGCGACGAAGATGTCGCGGAAGAAGCAGTCGCACAGCGACAGGATTGACGACCTGAGAGACACGGAACGGACCAATGAACCGCGGAGTCAACTTGCGAGAAGCTGTCGTAAGGGGAAGGTTACGAGTGGAAAGCCACACTCTCTGACCGCGACAATACCTAGGACTCCTAATCCTACGTTTATTGGCGGCTCTCACAGTCTGCGCCCTGTAACGGCAAAGTGCAGACCTGACCCTCCTCCAGGTGCGCTCACAACGTTGGACAAAAGCCTGAGCGGAGGGAACGCTGGACTCGGCGAGCTGGGACGAGAACAGAGGAGGCTGGTACCCAAGACTACTCTGAAACGGAGATAGCCCGGTAGCAGACGAAGGACGCGAGTTGTGAGCGTACTCAGCCCAGGGGAGCTGTTCTGCCCAAGACGCAGGGTTTCGAAACGAAAGGCTGCGTAATATGCGACCAATCGACTGATTGGCCCTTTCTGCTTGACCGTTAGACTGGGGATGAAACCCGGAAGAGAGACTGACGGAAGCACCAATCAAACGACAGAACTCCCTCCAAAACTGTGACGTGAATTGCGGACCTCTGTCTGAAACGGCGTCTAACGGGAGGCCATGAATTCTGAACACATTCTCAATGATGATTTGTGCCGTCTCCTTAGCGGAAGGAAGCTTAGCGAGGGGAATGAAATGTGCCGCCTTAGAGAACCTATCGATAACCGTAAGAATCACAGTCTTCCCCGCAGACGAAGGCAGACCGGTAATAAAGTCTAAGGCGATGTGAGACCATGGTCGAGAAGGAATGGGAAGCGGTCTGAGACGACCGGCAGGAGGAGAGTTACCTGACTTAGTCTGCGCGCAGTCCGAACAAGCAGCCACGAAACGGCGCGTGTCCCGCTCCTGAGTAGGCCACCAAAACCGCTGGCGAATAGAAGCAAGCGTACCCCGAACGCCGGGATGGCCAGCTAACTTGGCAGAGTGAGCCCACTGAAGAACAGCCAGACGAGTAGAGACAGGAACGAACAGAAGGTTACTAGGACAAGCGCGCGGCGACGCAGTGTGAGTGAGTGCTTGCTTTACCTGTCTCTCAATTCCCCAGACAGTCAACCCGACAACACGCCCTTCAGGGAGAATCCCCTCGGGGTCGGTAGAAGCCACAGAAGAACTAAAGAGACGGGATAAGGCATCAGGCTTGGTGTTCTTATTTCCCGGACGATAGGAAATCACGAACTCGAAACGAGCGAAAAACAACGCCCAACGAGCCTGACGTGCATTAAGTCGTTTGGCAGAACGGATGTACTCAAGGTTCTTATGGTCAGTCCAAACGACAAAAGGAACGGTCGCCCCCTCCAACCACTGTCGCCATTCGCCTATGGCTAAGCGGATGGCGAGCAGTTCGCGGTTACCCACATCATAGTTGCGTTCCGATGGCGACAGGCGATGAGAAAAGTAAGCGCAAGGATGGACCTTATCGTCAGACTGGAAGCGCTGAGACAGAATGGCTCCCACGCCCACCTCTGAAGCGTCAACCTCGACAATGAATTGTTTAGTGACGTCAGGAGTAACAAGGATAGGGGCGGATGTAAAACGCTTCTTGAGGAGATCAAAAGCTCCCTGGGCGGAACCGGACCACTTAAAGCAAGTCTTGACAGAAGTCAGAGCTGTGAGAGGGGCAGCCACTTGACCGAAATTACGAATGAAACGCCGATAGAAATTAGCGAAACCGAGAAAGCGCTGCAACTCGACACGTGACTTAGGAACGGGCCAATCGCTGACAGCCTGGACCTTAGCGGGATCCATCTGAATGCCTTCAGCGGAAATAACAGAACCGAGAAATGTGACAGAGGAGACATGAAAGGCGCACTTCTCAGCCTTCACGTAGAGACAATTCTCTAAAAGGCGCTGGAGTACACGTCGAACGTGCTGAACATGAATCTCGAGTGACGGTGAAAAAATCAGGATATCGTCAAGGTAAACGAAAACAAAAATGTTCAGCATGTCTCTCAGTACATCATTAACTAATGCCTGAAAGACAGCTGGAGCATTAGCGAGACCGAACGGCAGAACCCGGTATTCAAAATGCCCTAACGGAGTGTTAAACGCCGTTTTCCACTCGTCCCCCTCTCTGATGCGTACGAGATGGTAAGCGTTACGAAGGTCCAACTTAGTAAAGAACCTGGCTCCCTGCAAAATCTCGAAGGCTGACGACATAAGGGGAAGCGGATAACGATTCTTAACCGTTATGTCATTCAGCCCTCGATAATCCACGCAGGGGCGCAGAGTACCGTCCTTCTTCTTAACAAAGAAAAATCCCGCTCCGGCGGGAGAGGAAGAAGGCACCACGGTACCGGCGTCGAGAGAAACAGACAGATAATCCTCGAGAGCCTTACGTTCGGGAGCCGACAGAGAGTATAGTCTACCCCGAGGGGGAGTGGTCCCCGGAAGGAGATCAATACAACAATCATACGACCGGTGAGGAGGAAGGGAGCTGGCTCTGGACCGACTGAAGACCGTGCGCAGATCATGATATTCCTCCGGCACTCCTGTCAAATCACCAGGTTCCTCCTGAGTAGAGGGGACAGAAGACACAGGAGGGATAGCAGACATTAAACACTTCACATGACAAGAAACGTTCCAGGATAGGATAGAATTACTAGACCAATTAATAGAAGGATTATGACATACTAGCCAGGGATGACCCAAAACAACAGGTGTAAAAGGTGAACGAAAAATCAAAAAGGAAATGGTCTCACTGTGGTTACCAGATACTGTGAGGGTTAAAGGTAGTGTCTCACATCTGATACTGGGGAGAAGACTACCATCTAAGGCGAACATGGGCGTGGGCTTCCCTAACTGTCTGAGAGGAATGTCATGTTTCCGAGCCCATGCTTCGTCCATAAAACAACCCTCCGCCCCAGAGTCTATCAAGGCACTGCAGGAAGCAGCTGAACCGGTCCAGCGTAGATGGACCGACAAGGTAGTACAGGATCTTGATGGAGAGACCTGAGTAGTAGCGCTCACCAGTAGCCCTCCGCTTACTGATGAGCTCTGGCTTTTACTGGACATGACATGACAAAATGTCCAGCAGAACCGCAATAGAGGCAAAGGCGGTTGGTGATTCTCCGTTCCCTCTCCTTAGTCGAGATGCGAATACCTCCCAGCTGCATGGGCTCAGTCTCTGAGCCGGTGGGAGGAGATGGTTGAGATGCGGAGAGGGGAAACACCGTTAACGCGAGCTCTCTTCCACGAGCTCGGTGACGAAGATCTACCCGTCGTTCTATGCGGATGGCGAGTGCAATCAAAGAGTCCACGCTGGAAGGAACCTCCCGGGAGAGAATCTCATCCTTAACCTCAGCGTGAAGTCCCTCCAGAAAACGAGCGAGCAACGCCGGCTCGTTCCAGTCACTGGAGGCAGCAAGAGTGCGAAACTCTATAGAGTAATCCGTTATGGATCGATCACCTTGACATAGGGAAGCCAGGGCCCTGGAAGCCTCCTTCCCAAAAACTGAACGATCAAAAACCCGTATCATCTCCTCTTTAAAGTTCTGATAATCGTTAGAACACTCAGCCCTTGCCTCCCAGATAGCTGTGCCCCACTCCCGAGCCCGACCAGTAAGGAGTGATATGACGTAAGCGATCCGAGCTCTCTCTCTTGAGTACGTGTTGGGCTGGAGAGAGAACACAATATCACACTGGGTGAGAAAGGAGCGACACTCAGTGGGCTGCCCAGAGTAACATGGTGGGTTATTAACCCTAGGTTCCGGAGACTCGGAAGACCAGGAAGTAGCTGGTGGCACGAGATGAAGACTCTGAAACTGTCCAGAGAGATCGGAGACCTGAGCGGCCAGGGTCTCAACGGCATGACGAGCAGCAAACAATTCCTGCTCGTGTCTGCCGAGCATTGCTCCCTGGAACTCGACGGCAGTGTTGAGAGAATCCATAGTCGCTGGGTCCATCTTGGTCGGATTCTTCTGTTATGCTGATGAATGAGGACCCAACAGCGACGTAATAGTAACAGAGTCTTTATTCCAGTATCAAACAAACAATGATTCTCCTGGATATATCAAAGGTAAATCCAAAACAGGAAACTGAAATCCTCTCGTCAGTAGAGAGGAACGACAGGAGACGCGACCACAGACTGCAGGTCGCTTCAGGAAGGCACAGGCCGTAGCTGACATAGACACCTGCTCACACGCAGCATCTGAAGAAGGCAAAAACACGACAGGGCGGAACAAGGACACAGGAACAGCAAACATCAAACAAGAATCCGACCAGGCAGAAGCGGAAAACAGAGGGAGAAATAGGGACTCTAATCAGAGGGCAAAATAGGGGACAGGTGTGAAAGAGTAAATGAGGTCGTTAGGAGAATGAGAAACAGCTGGGAGCAGGAACGGAACGATAGAGAGAGAGAGCGGGAGAGGGAGAGAGGGAGGAGGAGAGAGAGAGAGAGAAAGAGGGAAAGAACCTAATAAGACCAGCAGAGGGAAGCACAGGGACAAGACATGAAGATCAAAGACAAAACATGACAGTGAATGCATTACACGCAGAGTGTGCTTCGATTTCAGTCTCAAACAGCAAGGATGACAGCTAGGTGATTCAAGAGAAGAAGGCAGGGAGGGGTAAAGTTGGGTTTTGCGTCTCAATGGGGTTGGCGAACACTAAGGGCCGAAAGACGTTGGCTTTAATTTTAAATAATGAAGAAGACGTTTTATCATTTCCCCTGTCCTCCAATGGAGTTGAGTTGAAAGCAAAATCACATTTCTGTTCTTCGCAAAGAAAATGGAAAATAAAGTATTTATCTTCTACAAGTTACCTAATAGCCTTGTGCCAGCCAGCCTCATTCCAGATGGACCTGTTTGTGCTATTGCTTCATGGGCAATGTGGGAAGCTGTCACAATCATGGTGTTGTGAAATTTGCTGCATCGGTTTGAAGGCGGTAAGTTGGAAAAGTTTTCATTGTTAGTGTTGCATCATAAGCAGTTCCAGTGAATTCCCACACAAAAAAAATCTGTTGAGAAATGTATTTATTATCTTGAGTGGTGTCAAACATTGTTGCATTCAATAGTTAGATGTTCACTTAGCTAGCTAATGCTAGCTACTCTGGGAAGACACCTTGGTCTTGTTCTGCTGCTCAGGGTAATTCCCATGTGAAAGGACACATAAGCACCAACATTTGAAGTTTATAGGAGCATATAACATTTAGTATCAAATGAAAGCTGAGTCTATATTTTGGGGAAATTAAGGCATACGTTTTTCAACCATTTTCCATCCTAAACATTTGGAATAAGCAAAGGCTTTGATTTCTGCTCACACAAATGGAAAAGGGGTCTCAAAAAACGTCTGCTAGAAAAAGTCTTAAAAGGTTTTAGAAATACATCAAAACACAATCATGTTGAAGTAAAGGCCCCTGCCAACTAATACCAACATTCATAGTTTTCAGAAATGTTTTGCCTTCTGTAAGTTTAAAAGTATTGCCTAGTGTTTTGTCATTCTGTTACCAGAAATCCACATATCTTTACAATATTTTCTAATCTCTCCCTCATGAGGGAAGATTATGAAAGTAACAAGGTAGACCTACCAATTAGTTATAGTGTTTTTACTGATATCAATTTTATTTATGAATTATTAAGTGATCAAAACGTGTCACCTTTTTTCTAAGAGTGCAGTTGTGTGGCATATCTCTCTCAGACATTATGGATCTTAGTATGCCCTAGGCTAAATACCTAGGTTAAATATAAGCTTTCCACAACCATAAGACACACTAATAATGTCATTATTTTATACAAATAGTTTAACCTACTTTTTCTTTGCAATAATCACTGATCTGGCTTTCAAGTCTGCCTATGAAAATAACCTTTTTGTTACAAATATAACCAGAACAATGCATAATGCACATTCACTAATAATAACTAACTTATTGTAGAAGGCATTATAGAACATGTACACATGTCTCATACACAATCACTCAAGCACAAGCCTACGTGCTAGTGAGTAGCCAGCTAATCTTTATATTTCAACTTCAGCCAACTTGGACCTTTTTGCCAGCTAACCAGGAAGATTACACCCTTCTGTGTCTCCAACTGTTTGAACAGCATGCCAGCCTGTCCACCTTGTTCAGATGTTGAAATAAAGTGGTCTACCTTCTTTCTCAGAATGAGAACGTGATGCCAATTCCTTGTAGAACTGTGTTTTATGCTAATTGATCAATTATAAAACACAGAGTAGACCAGAATCAGTGTTCATTGATACTTCTGGTTTAGTAGTCTGCTTTGCGCGCAATTTGAGGAGTTGAGACATAAAAAGGGTATGGTTAGAAAGGTTAACTTCTCCTTTATTACAGTAAAATTGTAACGATTTTCTTCCTGGGATGAAGGAGAGGACCAAAACGCAGCGCGGCTAGTGTTCAACATGATTTAATAAAGAAAGAGACAATAATGTGAACACTATACAAAATACAAAATAACAAACGTGAAAACCGAGACAGTCCTATCTGGTGCAGAACACAAAGACAGAAGACAACCACCCACAAAATCCCAACACAAAACAAGCCACCTAAATATGATTCCCAATCAGAGACAACACAAAACACCTGCCTCTGATTGAGAACCATATTAGGCCAAACATAGAAACAGACAAACTAGACACACAACATAGAATGCCCACCCAGCTCACGTCCTGACCAACACTAAAACAAGTAAAACACACAAGAACTATGGTCAGAACGTGACAAAAATAATGTCTCAATGTGTTTCAGTGTCCATTTGACTGATTCTGTTGGACCAAACCTCAAATGCAAATAGCGAGTTGAAACCGCTTGTCAGAGAGGAAGAAGTGATCTCTCATCTTTGTTGTTGTGAGTGGCAGGGGGAGGGGCTTAGTGTGTGTGTTTTAATGGGAAGAAGGTGCTTTACAGCACAAAGGGAGTGAAGGAGACGAGACCAAAAAGACAACATGAGAACAAGAGGACCTAAACGCTCATAAAAACAAAGAAAAAATCCTTGATTCTTTTGATACAGGCATTTGGAATATTGCGCTAAAAAATACATTTGAATTAATCAAATTAATTCGTTAACGTATTCCAGGTAGAACCTTTTGGTTCTAAGTAGACTCCTTTCGGGTTATATAAAGATCCCTTTCCACAGTTGGTTCTACATCGAACCCAAAAGGGTTCTACCTGAAACTAAAAAGGGTTCTCTTATGGGGACAGCCGAGTAACCCTTTTGGAACCCTTTTTTATAAGAATGTGGTAGTAAACCGCAGGGGACAGAGATGTAGGGATTATTGAAATGTGGAAGGTAGAGCAGAGATCCTTGATGATGCTGCCTGACAATTTTTGCAAACTGATAAATCTCTGTTTACAGTAAATGTCAGCGTTTAGCATTGCACGGGAGGAAGGAGGGAGAAGCAGGGGGAGAAAGGGCCTGCCATGCTGTTTGTATTCTGGACTAACCATTTTGCTCTCATTTGGTAGGAATGAAAAGCAGAAATGATGGGAGAAGAACAGAAGAGGGAGGTGGGGGTCTGTCAAACTGAGGGAGAATGACGAGACTCATTACCATTTCCTCATACCGCTTCCCAGCACCACCTCTCTCTCTCTCTCTCTCTCCCTCTCTCTCTCTCTCTGAGATGTCTATCTGATTGGTTCTTTCTTTTTAAAAGTTCCCCATTTCCTTCTTGATTCAGCAGCCAACACATTCCTGCTTTGTGGGGATATAGGCTAACCTCCATGTTGAAAATGCATTCTATCAATCAGGTTCTATCCCACTCAGATGTGGCAACTAAGTTCATTAGTGATTGATCTAAACTCTCTCTCAATTTTCTCTGACCCCTTTACACATGCAGCCGATCTTAAATGTTTCATAGAGTCAATCTCTAACCAATTACCAGAGGTGAAGAGAACACACAACCAAACATGGCTGAGCACAAGGCTGCACTAACCCCAGCTAACCACCTCAGAGGTTACCCCACCCTGCCCCATGCTGGGGAACAAGCAAAGATGCATTCATATGAAGCGCTATGTTGGACATATTTCTAAAGTGAATGTTATGCTGATGAATGAGGACCCAACAGCGACGTAATAGTAACAGAGTCTTTATTCCAGTATCAAACAAACAATGATTCTCCTGGATATATCAAAGGTAAATCCAAAACAGGAAACTGAAATCCTCTCGTCAGTAGAGAGGAACGACAGGAGACGCGACCACAGACTGCAGGTCGCTTCAGGAAGGCACAGGCCGTAGCTGACATAGACACCTGCTCACACGCAGCATCTGAAGAAGGCAAAAACACGACAGGGCGGAACAAGGACACAGGAACAGCAAACATCAAACAAGAATCCGACCAGGCAGAAGCGGAAAACAGAGGGAGAAATAGGGACTCTAATCAGAGGGCAAAATAGGGGACAGGTGTGAAAGAGTAAATGAGGTCGTTAGGAGAATGAGAAACAGCTGGGAGCAGGAACGGAACGATAGAGAGAGAGAGCGGGAGAGGGAGAGAGGGAGGAGGAGAGAGAGAGAGAGAGAGAAAGAGGGAAAGAACCTAATAAGACCAGCAGAGGGAAGCACAGGGACAAGACATGAAGATCAAAGACAAAACATGACAGTACCCCCCCACTCACCGAGCGCCTCCTGGCGCACTCGAGGAGGAACCCTGGCGGCAACGAAGGAAATCATCAATCAACGAACGGTCCAGCACGTCCCGAGATGGAACCCAACTCCTCTCCTCAGGACCGTAACCCTCCCAATCCACTAAGTACTGGTGACCACGTCCCCGAGAACGCATGTCCATGATCTTTCGTACCTTGTAAATAGGAGCGCCCTCGACAAGGACGGGGGGGGGGGAGGGAAGACGAACGGGGGCGCGAAGAAAAGGCTTGACACAAGAGACCTGGAAGACAGGGTGGACGCGACGAAGATGTCGCGGAAGAAGCAGTCGCACAGCGACAGGATTGACGACCTGAGAGACACGGAACGGACCAATGAACCGCGGAGTCAACTTGCGAGAAGCTGTCGTAAGGGGAAGGTTACGAGTGGAAAGCCACACTCTCTGACCGCGACAATACCTAGGACTCCTAATCCTACGTTTATTGGCGGCTCTCACAGTCTGCGCCCTGTAACGGCAAAGTGCAGACCTGACCCTCCTCCAGGTGCGCTCACAACGTTGGACAAAAGCCTGAGCGGAGGGAACGCTGGACTCGGCGAGCTGGGACGAGAACAGAGGAGGCTGGTACCCAAGACTACTCTGAAACGGAGATAGCCCGGTAGCAGACGAAGGACGCGAGTTGTGAGCGTACTCAGCCCAGGGGAGCTGTTCTGCCCAAGACGCAGGGTTTCGAAACGAAAGGCTGCGTAATATGCGACCAATCGACTGATTGGCCCTTTCTGCTTGACCGTTAGACTGGGGATGAAACCCGGAAGAGAGACTGACGGAAGCACCAATCAAACGACAGAACTCCCTCCAAAACTGTGACGTGAATTGCGGACCTCTGTCTGAAACGGCGTCTAACGGGAGGCCATGAATTCTGAACACATTCTCAATGATGATTTGTGCCGTCTCCTTAGCGGAAGGAAGCTTAGCGAGGGGAATGAAATGTGCCGCCTTAGAGAACCTATCGATAACCGTAAGAATCACAGTCTTCCCCGCAGACGAAGGCAGACCGGTAATAAAGTCTAAGGCGATGTGAGACCATGGTCGAGAAGGAATGGGAAGCGGTCTGAGACGACCGGCAGGAGGAGAGTTACCTGACTTAGTCTGCGCGCAGTCCGAACAAGCAGCCACGAAACGGCGCGTGTCCCGCTCCTGAGTAGGCCACCAAAACCGCTGGCGAATAGAAGCAAGCGTACCCCGAACGCCGGGATGGCCAGCTAACTTGGCAGAGTGAGCCCACTGAAGAACAGCCAGACGAGTAGAGACAGGAACGAACAGAAGGTTACTAGGACAAGCGCGCGGCGACGCAGTGTGAGTGAGTGCTTGCTTTACCTGTCTCTCAATTCCCCAGACAGTCAACCCGACAACACGCCCTTCAGGGAGAATCCCCTCGGGGTCGGTAGAAGCCACAGAAGAACTAAAGAGACGGGATAAGGCATCAGGCTTGGTGTTCTTATTTCCCGGACGATAGGAAATCACGAACTCGAAACGAGCGAAAAACAACGCCCAACGAGCCTGACGTGCATTAAGTCGTTTGGCAGAACGGATGTACTCAAGGTTCTTATGGTCAGTCCAAACGACAAAAGGAACGGTCGCCCCCTCCAACCACTGTCGCCATTCGCCTATGGCTAAGCGGATGGCGAGCAGTTCGCGGTTACCCACATCATAGTTGCGTTCCGATGGCGACAGGCGATGAGAAAAGTAAGCGCAAGGATGGACCTTATCGTCAGACTGGAAGCGCTGAGACAGAATGGCTCCCACGCCCACCTCTGAAGCGTCAACCTCGACAATGAATTGTTTAGTGACGTCAGGAGTAACAAGGATAGGGGCGGATGTAAAACGCTTCTTGAGGAGATCAAAAGCTCCCTGGGCGGAACCGGACCACTTAAAGCAAGTCTTGACAGAAGTCAGAGCTGTGAGAGGGGCAGCCACTTGACCGAAATTACGAATGAAACGCCGATAGAAATTAGCGAAACCGAGAAAGCGCTGCAACTCGACACGTGACTTAGGAACGGGCCAATCGCTGACAGCCTGGACCTTAGCGGGATCCATCTGAATGCCTTCAGCGGAAATAACAGAACCGAGAAATGTGACAGAGGAGACATGAAAGGCGCACTTCTCAGCCTTCACGTAGAGACAATTCTCTAAAAGGCGCTGGAGTACACGTCGAACGTGCTGAACATGAATCTCGAGTGACGGTGAAAAAATCAGGATATCGTCAAGGTAAACGAAAACAAAAATGTTCAGCATGTCTCTCAGTACATCATTAACTAATGCCTGAAAGACAGCTGGAGCATTAGCGAGACCGAACGGCAGAACCCGGTATTCAAAATGCCCTAACGGAGTGTTAAACGCCGTTTTCCACTCGTCCCCCTCTCTGATGCGTACGAGATGGTAAGCGTTACGAAGGTCCAACTTAGTAAAGAACCTGGCTCCCTGCAAAATCTCGAAGGCTGACGACATAAGGGGAAGCGGATAACGATTCTTAACCGTTATGTCATTCAGCCCTCGATAATCCACGCAGGGGCGCAGAGTACCGTCCTTCTTCTTAACAAAGAAAAATCCCGCTCCGGCGGGAGAGGAAGAAGGCACCACGGTACCGGCGTCGAGAGAAACAGACAGATAATCCTCGAGAGCCTTACGTTCGGGAGCCGACAGAGAGTATAGTCTACCCCGAGGGGGAGTGGTCCCCGGAAGGAGATCAATACAACAATCATACGACCGGTGAGGAGGAAGGGAGCTGGCTCTGGACCGACTGAAGACCGTGCGCAGATCATGATATTCCTCCGGCACTCCTGTCAAATCACCAGGTTCCTCCTGAGTAGAGGGGACAGAAGACACAGGAGGGATAGCAGACATTAAACACTTCACATGACAAGAAACGTTCCAGGATAGGATAGAATTACTAGACCAATTAATAGAAGGATTATGACATACTAGCCAGGGATGACCCAAAACAACAGGTGTAAAAGGTGAACGAAAAATCAAAAAGGAAATGGTCTCACTGTGGTTACCAGATACTGTGAGGGTTAAAGGTAGTGTCTCACATCTGATACTGGGGAGAAGACTACCATCTAAGGCGAACATGGGCGTGGGCTTCCCTAACTGTCTGAGAGGAATGTCATGTTTCCGAGCCCATGCTTCGTCCATAAAACAACCCTCCGCCCCAGAGTCTATCAAGGCACTGCAGGAAGCAGCTGAACCGGTCCAGCGTAGATGGACCGACAAGGTAGTACAGGATCTTGATGGAGAGACCTGAGTAGTAGCGCTCACCAGTAGCCCTCCGCTTACTGATGAGCTCTGGCTTTTACTGGACATGACATGACAAAATGTCCAGCAGAACCGCAATAGAGGCAAAGGCGGTTGGTGATTCTCCGTTCCCTCTCCTTAGTCGAGATGCGAATACCTCCCAGCTGCATGGGCTCAGTCTCTGAGCCGGTGGGAGGAGATGGTTGAGATGCGGAGAGGGGAAACACCGTTAACGCGAGCTCTCTTCCACGAGCTCGGTGACGAAGATCTACCCGTCGTTCTATGCGGATGGCGAGTGCAATCAAAGAGTCCACGCTGGAAGGAACCTCCCGGGAGAGAATCTCATCCTTAACCTCAGCGTGAAGTCCCTCCAGAAAACGAGCGAGCAACGCCGGCTCGTTCCAGTCACTGGAGGCAGCAAGAGTGCGAAACTCTATAGAGTAATCCGTTATGGATCGATCACCTTGACATAGGGAAGCCAGGGCCCTGGAAGCCTCCTTCCCAAAAACTGAACGATCAAAAACCCGTATCATCTCCTCTTTAAAGTTCTGATAATCGTTAGAACACTCAGCCCTTGCCTCCCAGATAGCTGTGCCCCACTCCCGAGCCCGACCAGTAAGGAGTGATATGACGTAAGCGATCCGAGCTCTCTCTCTTGAGTACGTGTTGGGCTGGAGAGAGAACACAATATCACACTGGGTGAGAAAGGAGCGACACTCAGTGGGCTGCCCAGAGTAACATGGTGGGTTATTAACCCTAGGTTCCGGAGACTCGGAAGACCAGGAAGTAGCTGGTGGCACGAGATGAAGACTCTGAAACTGTCCAGAGAGATCGGAGACCTGAGCGGCCAGGGTCTCAACGGCATGACGAGCAGCAAACAATTCCTGCTCGTGTCTGCCGAGCATTGCTCCCTGGAACTCGACGGCAGTGTTGAGAGAATCCATAGTCGCTGGGTCCATCTTGGTCGGATTCTTCTGTTATGCTGATGAATGAGGACCCAACAGCGACGTAATAGTAACAGAGTCTTTATTCCAGTATCAAACAAACAATGATTCTCCTGGATATATCAAAGGTAAATCCAAAACAGGAAACTGAAATCCTCTCGTCAGTAGAGAGGAACGACAGGAGACGCGACCACAGACTGCAGGTCGCTTCAGGAAGGCACAGGCCGTAGCTGACATAGACACCTGCTCACACGCAGCATCTGAAGAAGGCAAAAACACGACAGGGCGGAACAAGGACACAGGAACAGCAAACATCAAACAAGAATCCGACCAGGCAGAAGCGGAAAACAGAGGGAGAAATAGGGACTCTAATCAGAGGGCAAAATAGGGGACAGGTGTGAAAGAGTAAATGAGGTCGTTAGGAGAATGAGAAACAGCTGGGAGCAGGAACGGAACGATAGAGAGAGAGAGCGGGAGAGGGAGAGAGGGAGGAGGAGAGAGAGAGAGAGAAAGAGGGAAAGAACCTAATAAGACCAGCAGAGGGAAGCACAGGGACAAGACATGAAGATCAAAGACAAAACATGACAGTGAATGCATTACACGCAGAGTGTGCTTCGATTTCAGTCTCAAACAGCAAGGATGACAGCTAGGTGATTCAAGAGAAGAAGGCAGGGAGGGGTAAAGTTGGGTTTTGCGTCTCAATGGGGTTGGCGAACACTAAGGGCCGAAAGACGTTGGCTTTAATTTTAAATAATGAAGAAGACGTTTTATCATTTCCCCTGTCCTCCAATGGAGTTGAGTTGAAAGCAAAATCACATTTCTGTTCTTCGCAAAGAAAATGGAAAATAAAGTATTTATCTTCTACAAGTTACCTAATAGCCTTGTGCCAGCCAGCCTCATTCCAGATGGACCTGTTTGTGCTATTGCTTCATGGGCAATGTGGGAAGCTGTCACAATCATGGTGTTGTGAAATTTGCTGCATCGGTTTGAAGGCGGTAAGTTGGAAAAGTTTTCATTGTTAGTGTTGCATCATAAGCAGTTCCAGTGAATTCCCACACAAAAAAAATCTGTTGAGAAATGTATTTATTATCTTGAGTGGTGTCAAACATTGTTGCATTCAATAGTTAGATGTTCACTTAGCTAGCTAATGCTAGCTACTCTGGGAAGACACCTTGGTCTTGTTCTGCTGCTCAGGGTAATTCCCATGTGAAAGGACACATAAGCACCAACATTTGAAGTTTATAGGAGCATATAACATTTAGTATCAAATGAAAGCTGAGTCTATATTTTGGGGAAATTAAGGCATACGTTTTTCAACCATTTTCCATCCTAAACATTTGGAATAAGCAAAGGCTTTGATTTCTGCTCACACAAATGGAAAAGGGGTCTCAAAAAACGTCTGCTAGAAAAAGTCCTAAAAGGTTTTAGAAATACATCAAAACACAATCATGTTGAAGTAAAGGCCCCTGCCAACTAATACCAACATTCATAGTTTTCAGAAATGTTTTGCCTTCTGTAAGTTTAAAAGTATTGCCTAGTGTTTTGTCATTCTGTTACCAGAAATCCACATATCTTTACAATATTTTCTAATCTCTCCCTCATGAGGGAAGATTATGAAAGTAACAAGGTAGACCTACCAATTAGTTATAGTGTTTTTACTGATATCAATTTTATTTATGAATTATTAAGTGATCAAAACGTGTCACCTTTTTTCTAAGAGTGCAGTTGTGTGGCATATCTCTCTCAGACATTATGGATCTTAGTATGCCCTAGGCTAAATACCTAGGTTAAATATAAGCCTTCCACAACCATAAGACACACTAATAATGTTATTATTTTATACAAATAGTTTAACCTACTTTTTTGTTGCAATAATCACTGATCTGGCTTTCAAGTCTGTCTATGAAAATGCCCTTTTTTTTACAAATATAACCAGAACAATGCATAATGCACATTCACTAATAATAACTAACTTATTGTAGAAGGCATTATAGAACATGTACACATGTCTCATACACAATCACTCAAGCACAAGCCTACGTGCTAGTGAGTAGCCAGCTAATCTTTATATTTCAACTTCAGCCAACTTGGACCTTTTTGCCAGCTAACCAGGAAGATTACACCCTTCTGTGTCTCCAACTGTTTGAACAGCATGCCAGCCTGTCCACCTTGTTCAGATGTTGAAATAAAGTGGTCTACCTTCTTTCTCAGAATGAGAACGTGTTGCTAATTCCTTGTAGAACTGTGTTTAATGCTAATTGATCTTTTATAAAACACAGAGTAGACCAGAATCAGTGTTCATTGATACTTCTGGTTTAGTAGTCTGCTTTGCGCGCAATTTGAGGAGTTGAGACATAAAAAGGGTATGGTTAGAAAGGTTAACTTCTCCTTTATTACTGTAAAATAATGTCTCAATGTGTTTCAGTGTCCATTTGACTGATTCTGTTGGAACGTTGCAACTACGTTCATTAGTGATTCATCCTAACTCTCTCTCAACTCTCTCTGACCCCTTTACACATGCAGCTGAGTAACAGAGTGACCGAAAAATCTGTAACAGAATGACTTCAATTAAATTGGCCACAATGGGAAATCATAGTAGTCACAAGCCACAGTTGCCGTAGAGAACACTACAGCACAGTACCTTAGAGTACAGTAAATTCAAGTAGAGTATAGTTCAGAACAGTAGAGTAAAGTTCAGTGCCGTAGGTTAACACATGAGTAAAGTACAATATAATATAATTCTCTCTATTTTATAGGACTATACTGTATTCTACTGTACTTTTCTTTACCTTGCTGTACTATACTATACACTACTGTACTCTACTCTTCTGTACTGCACTCTACTGTACTGTACTGTACTGTACTGTACTGTACTGTACTGTACTGTACTGTACTGTACTCTACTCTACTCTACTGTACTGTACTGTACTGTACTCTACAATGATCTACTGTGCTGTACTGGGATGTCAAAACTTTGATTGGTACAGATTTGTTTTGGTCTGGACCAACAAAATGTGGTCTTGTTTGGGGAATAATAGCCAATGTGTAGAATAATACCCAAACATGCAAAGGACAATATTAAATGTTTCTACCTTTGTGTACCTATTTAGGATACATCACCATGAAGATAATGATATTAATAATTATGCATTTCTGGATAGTACAGATCAAGGATGTCATTCTGTTAACAAACTTGGCATCTGCAATGTTCATCTAATAAATGTGTTTTAGTGAAATTTTCGGTGGCAATTGTTAAAAGTAGACTTCTGCATATATGTAGAAATATGGTTTGTTTAGCTTGGCAATCAATGGTTTTTGCTTAGCATACATTTGAAAGTGAAATAGTGAGTCTCATGACCACTCTGATACCGTGGATTTGCGCTCAAGCATTGCTGATGCATGCCTGGATAGGTATTTTACATATCAGCTAACCACATAAATGTTATAGCAATCTGGTGCCGATGGCAAAGTTGATGACGTGGCACAGAACCGTCGGTTGATACATGCAACGTCTGAGCAGGGGAACGCAACATTTTTAACACTCTGCTCAAGTGTAAAAAGGTGAACCTGCTAGCAGCATATTATAACTGATTATAACTTGGCAGCATACACGAACACACACCCAAGCGGTCTGCCAGGTTAGTGGGTGAATGTGTGACTCATTTCCTTTCCTGGAGACGTCAGTCTTCTGCTGGGCTGTATAAGGAGGTGAGGTGGTTCCGTGTTCACTAGATCAGAGGACGGTTCACCAGGAACACGGTAAGAGAAGATCATTTATTAATGCATAGATACTTTTTCTCTTAAACTATCATATTATTTGTGTGCAGTTAGTAATTGTAAAATATTTAACAGTGTTTATGATCTTAGATCTGTTGTATCTGATTACAATGAGATGTTCCTTTTTCTGCTAAATTCTCGCTTGAATTATGTGTGCGGTTAGGAATTGTACTGCAAATTCCCAACGGTGATTGAGCACTTTGAATCTTAATTCAGAGAAGATATTTAACCTACAGTAGCAAAAATATATAAATTATATACACATGCTACACACAATACCAATCAAAAGTTTGGAATCATTTAAACAACATCAATGTAACTCCAAGTCAATCACATCTTCTGTCGATTAATCATAACTGTCCACTTGATCGGAAGCATACACTGATTGACATTATAAATGTTGCACATGACTGTTGTAGCTGAAATCGGCAATTTTTTATGGAACATCTACATAGGTGGAAATTATAGGCAATTAGCAAGACACCCCCAATAAAGGAGTGGTTCTGCAGGTGGTGACCACAGACCACTTCTCAGTTCCTATGCTTCCTGGCTGATGTGTTGGTCACTTTTGAATGCTGGCGGTGCTTTCACTCTAGTGGTAGCATGAGACGGAGTCTACAACCCACACAAGTGGCTCAGGTAGTGCAGCTCATCCAGGATGGCACATCAATGCGAGCTGTGGCAAGGAGGTTTGCTGTGTCTGTCAGCGTAGTGTCCAGAGCATGGAGGCGCTACCAGGAGACAGGCCAGTACATCAGGAGACGTGGAGGAGGCCGTAGGAGGGCAACAACCCAGCAGCAGGACCGCTACCTCCGCCTTTGAGCAGGAGGAGCACTGCCTGAGCCCTGCAAAATGACCTCCAGCAGGCCACAAATGTGCATGTGTCAGCATATGGTCTCACAAGGGCTCTGAGGATCTCATCTCGGTACCTAATGGCAGTCAGGCTACCTCTGGCGAGCACATGGAGGGCTGTGCGGCCCCACAAAGAAATGCCACCCCACACCATGACTGACCCACCGCCAAACCGGTCATGCTGGAGGATGTTGCAGGCAGCAGAACGTTCTCCACGGCGTCTCCAGACTCTGTCACGTCTGTCACATGTGCTCATGTGCTCAGTGTGAACCTGCTTTCATCTGTGAAGAGCACAGGGCGCCAGTGGCGAATTTGCCAATCTTGGTGTTCTCTGGCAAATGCCAAACGTCCTGCACGGTGTTGGGCTGTAAGCACAACCCCCACCTGTGGACGTCGGGCCCTCATACCACCCTCATGGAGTCTGTTTCTGACCGTTTGAGCAGACACATGCACATTTGTGGCCTGCTGGAGGTCATTTTGCAGGGCTCTGGCAGTGCTCCTCCTGCTCAAAGGCGGAGGTAGCGGTCCTGCTGCTGGGTTGTTGCCCTCCTACGGCCTCCTCCACGTCTCCTGATGTACTGGCCTGTCTCCTGGTAGCGCCTCCATGCTCTGGACACTACGCTGACAGACACAGCAAACCTTCTTGCCACAGCTCGCATTGATGTGCCATCCTGGATGAGCTGCACTACCTGAGCCACTTGTGTGGGTTGTAGACTCCGTCTCATGCTACCACTAGAGTGAGAGCACCGCCAGCATTCAAAAGTGACCAAAACATCAGCCAGGAAGCATAGGAACTGAGAAGTGGTCTGTGGTCACCACCTGCAGAATCACTCCTTTATTGGGGGTGTCTTGCTAATTGCCTATAATTTCCACCTTTTGTCTATTCCATTTGCACAACAGCATGTGAAATTTATTGTCAATCAGTGTTGCTTCCTAAGTGGACAGTTTGATTTCACAGAAGAGTGATTGACTTGGAGTTACATTGTGTTGTTTAAGTGTTCCCTTTATTTTTTTGAGCAGTGTATATATATACACACTACCGTTCAAAAGTTTAGGGTCACTTAGAAATGTCCTTGTTTTTGAAAGAAAATCACATTTATTTGTCCATTAAAATAACATCAAATTGATCAGAAATACAGTGAAGACATTGTTAATGTTGTAAATGACTATTGTAGCTGGAAACTGCAATTTTTTATGGAATATCTACATAGGTGTACAGAGGCCCATTATCAGCAACCACCAATCCTGTGTTCCAATGGCACGTTGTGTTAACTAATCCAAGTTTATCCTTTTAGGCAGAGCTCCTCTGTCCAGTGTCTGTGTTCTTTTGCCCATCTTAATCTTTTCTTTTTATTGGCCAGTCTGAGATAAGACTTTTTCTTTGCAACTCTGCATAGAAGGCCAGCATCCCGGAGTCACCTCTTCACTAGTGACGTTGAGACTGGTGTTTTGCGGGTACTATTTAATGTAGCTGCCAGTTGAGGACTTGTGAGGTGTCAGTTTCTCAAACTAGACACTCTAATGTACTTGTCCTCTTGCTCAGTTGTGCACCGGGGCCTCCCACTCTTTCTATTCTGGTTAGAGCCAGTTTGCACTGTTCTGTGAACGGAGTAGTACACAGCATTGTTCGAGATCTTCAGTTTTTGGCTCTCACATGGAATAGCCTTCATTTCTCAGAACAAGAATAGACTGACGAGTTTCAGAAGAAAGGTCTTTGTTTCTGGCCATTTTGAGCCTGTAATCAAATCCACGAATGCTGATGCTCCAGATACTCAACTAGACTAAAGAAGGCCAGTTTTATTGCTTCTTTAATCAGAACAGTTTTCAGCTGTGCTAACATAATTGCAAAAGGGTTTTCTAATGATCAATTAGCGTTTTAAAATGCTAAACTTCGATTAGCTGAGACAATGTGCCATTGGAACACAAGAGTGAGGGTTGCTGATAATGGGCCTCTGTACGCTGTGACAGACCAGGGGGTTTGGTCAAGACATTTACACAGATCAGACACGGACAGAGTAGGATTAGCTCGGTTTCAAGGGTGTTTATTAAATAGTAAATCGGAAGAAAAGGATAGGTCTCCCCCATGAGACCCTCTCCGGGATACCGTCGTCTGGGCTCTGGGTCTTTCTGTATCCTGTCGGCACACAAACTCCCTCGTCTTAGCTCAGGCACCGTCTCCAATTACACAGAAGTCACCTTACTTCCCCCAGTCCTTCCCTTTGTGCTGCCCTTCTGGCAGCTTTATGGGGCTTGTACAGGTGGTGAGCAATCAGCCCTTGATTACTCACCAACTCCCCAATCAGCCCCAATTAGTCATGGCCGGAGAGCCCGTCGAGACCTGGTACGTCCAGCAGATGGAGCCATCGCCTCGTGATGTATACTCCGTCTGTCACCAGGCCTTGACGAGTCTCCCCCTGGTGGCTGACCTGCTGTACGCCACAACGCCTACGTAGATATTCCATAAAAAATCAGCAGTTTCCAGCTACAATGACCATTTACAACATTAACAATGTCTACATGGTATTTGTGATCAATTTTATGTTATTTTAATGGACAAATGAATGTGCTTTTCTTTCAAAAACAAGGCCATTTCTAAGTGACCCCAAACTTTTGAATGGTGGTGTATATCGATATAATATTGTCCCAAAATATTATTGTGATATGTACATTTATAGATTTTTTCCCCCATCACTAATGAACAAAGATGGCGACTCCCATGTACTTACCACAAAGCCCTAATTTTCTAAATTTACCGTACATTGCTCTGCGTTACTATTTTTGGTATCAGCATTAGCACAGTATACATGATCCTAATTCTAGATCCAAGACGGCGGCAGTTTAAAAAAATGGGAAAAGTCGATTTATTGACACATTGAACCATTTTGCGCGCAGTAGTTTGTGGGTCTGAGAGTGGTGCTAAAAACGTCATATCTGAATTCCTCCATCTTTATGCACCTTTGCCGTTGTAATCAATCAATTCCAAATGCAATCAATCCATCCATCCATTTTCAAGACTTGAGCTACTGCTGCTATGATACTGTATGTCTCTCTCTCTCAGGATTACCATGGAGAGAAAAGCCTTGCTTTGCATTTTCTTCTTGTTGCTACCACTGGCCTTAGTGTCTGCAGGCATACCTGTCCTTAACTCAATAAATGACCTCAGGAACATCGAGTTTGGCCACAGATTCCCTCGTCATGGCCTAATGCTGCTACACTTCATCTCTGGCTGCCTAGACGTCGATAACGATGCACTCATACCAACGTTCTCGCCAGAAAGGAGAGACTGGGGCTTCCATGAGTTTTATAGCAATAAAGGCGTTTTTCCACCACTGCAAGATAAGAACACACAGGGTTACTACGCAGTCGGGAATATCAGCACACCAACAGCATACCCACTCTATCCTTATGTCACTCACGACTATTACCTTACCCCAGGAAACTTAGAGAGGAACATGGACAGGTTAGTTGTCAGAACATGCCCCAACAGTCCACTGTTAGAGGCAGTCTACATCACACAGCAAAATCAAGGAAGCAGTGAGTATGATGCCTCTAACACCTACCAGATCAGCCCCGCCCTCCTGAGGGAGATCAGGACCCTCTCGCAAAACAGGGTGGACAGTGTGGACGTGTTTCTGTATGCTGCCGGCTATAACGTAGACTCCAGAACCTTCACCTGGAACTGCTACGCCCCTGATAGCACATACACGGTTGAAGACGCAGGCAGAATGACTCTGAATGAGTCCACTGCTATAATGAAGGGGGCAGTGGTGAATGACCACCACACAGAGTGCTATGCTGTTGTGCTCCAGGTGAAATCCACAGAAAGTGGGTACGCCCGGCTCGGATGGGCTAATATCCCTGACAGCCTACTGGATGTGGGGGTGATGCTGGCACTCTTTAATAACGATGGGAAGAATCTCTTATCTCGCTCTCTTGACAAGCGCAGCTACGGAACCTATGACTCCAACCAGTACCTTAACCGCGGCCTACAGGTCAAGCTGCTCTCCAAGGACGGGTCAAATATCTTCATCAGCGGACCTCAGTATGATGACGCAGACAGGAAGATTCCTGTTGGCATAGAGGGGTATGACGCCAGTCTGCAGCTCTACACTAAAGACGGCTATGCTTGCGCTCGCCTGTTCATCAGTAAGACCTTCACCGATTGGAAGACTGATTTACGTAACTCGTGGGTTGGATTCTACTCCAATCACAACGATGCTAGTAATTCTTACTCTACTTACCAGAACGCTGTCAAATTCACTAAGCAGGATGACACAAACATAAAATATGTTATATATTCATATGTGTCTAGTTTGTCCATTCAACCTGGAGCTCAAGCTCGATTCTTCCTCACGAAAACATACAATAACATTCTGGCAAAAACTAAACCATGGGAAAGGTAAAAAGGTGTCTGGAAGATTGCTGGTATTAATATTAGTGTCATTTAAGGAGAAACCAGCAGAATCTTACAGCATTTAGAAAGAAATTGGAAAGCAACAGTGTAAATGTAAAGCACCCAACAGAGAACCCCTCAGTCAGGTGATTACCAAAGAGCCCTGTCTCCACCGTTTACACCACACCACGCCGTCTCCGTGGCGACAGGGAGCAGCCAATCACCATGCTGACGGCAGTAGAGAGCAGACAGGATTGGACACATCTGACCCTTCTGTAACTCAGAGACTGATTAGACTACTACTAAAATATGTTTTGTCTCAGGTAATAAGATGGAGAAGTGGGGAGAGGATTTCAGAGAGGACCAATTTCATTTAAGGACCTAAAAATGGACAGCTGTGCCGTATAAATTGCAAAATAGTTGGGAAGAGATTTTCGATGTACCCATTCCATGGCACAAGGTTTATGAATTGACACGCGAAACAATGCCGGATTCAAAACTTCTAATTTTTCAATTTAAATTATTATACAAAATTATTGCAACCAATAGAATGTTACATATAGGGGGGATACAATCTTCCCAGCTCTGCAGATTTTGCTGTGAGGAGGCAGAGTCATTAGATAATTTATTTTGGTACTGTCCATATGTAGCTCGTTTTTGGTCACAGGTCCAGGAATGGCTGAAGAATTGCAACATTTACCTAGAACTAACGCTGCAGATAGCAATACTGGGTGATTTGAAAAGTCATAGTCAATCTATCAATAATATAATTATTATTTTTGCAAAAAAATATATTTTAAATGTACAATCTGTAGAAGCTATGAGAATAGAAAGGTTCAGTATTTTTGTGAAGCATCACAGCACAGTTGAAAAATATATGGCAAATAGAAATCCAAAATGGATGATGTTGAGAGATAGATGGGAGGGGTTGAATGGAGCTGAAGGGTGGGACTAATAACAAAATAACCAATGTAAAACATACGGGGTCTGTAAAATGTATATAGGTTCAGAAATGTTGTGAAATAGCTACAGTTACAAATAGAAATCAACCTGGGTGGACATCAGAAATAGAGGAAGGACTAAAAACAAACAAAATATAACTATTGAAAGATTGTGTCTGAAAAATGTGTATAATATGTATAAACTGAAGGTAGAAGCCTAAGTGTTTATTCGTTTGCTCCAATTGGGGGAGGGGTGGTAGAGTTTGCAGGGAATAATAAAGGTATATTCTAAAAAAAGGTATGTTTATGTGTGTATGTCAATATGTGTCATGACCTGACCTGAGTATTCTTTGTTTTCTTTAAATATTTTGGTTAGGTCAGGGTGTGACGAGGGTGGTTTGTGTGTTTTTGTCTCGTCTAGGGTGTTTGTACTGTCTAGGTTTTTTTTTGTAGATTTATGGGGTTGTGTTCATTCTAGGTGTTTATGTAAGTCTATGGTTGCCTAGATTGGTTCTCAATTAGAGGCAGGTGTTTATCGTTGTCTCTGATTGGGAACCATATTTAGGCAGCCATGTTCTTTGGGTATTTTGTGGGTGATTGTTTCCTGTGTCAGTGTTTGTGCCACACGGAACTGTTTCGGTTTGTTCACGTTTATTGTTTTTGTATTTGTGTTCATGTTCAGTTTTAAAACATGGACACCTACCACGCTGCGTATTGGTCCGATCCTTGCTACACCTCTTAAGAGGACGACAGTCGTTACAATATGTATGTGTGTATGAATGTTTATGTGTATATATATATATATACAGTTGAAGTATAGGTTGGAGTCTTAGGTTGGAGTCATTAAAACTCGTTTTTCAACCACTCCACAAATGTCTTGTTAACAAACTATAGTTTTGGCAAGTCGGTTAGGACATCTACTTTGTGCATGACACAAGTAATTTTTCCAACAATTGTTTGCAGACAGATTATTTCACGTATAATTCACTGTATCACAATTCCAGTGGGTCAGAAGTTTACATACACTAAGTTGACTGTGCCTTTAAACAGCTTGGAAAATTCCAGAAAATTATGTCATGGCTTTAGAAGCTTCTGATAGGCTAATTGATATCATTTGAGTCAATTGGAGGTGTACCTGTGGATGTATTTCAAGGCTTACCTTCAAACTCAGTGCCTCTTTGCTTGACATCATGGGAAAATCAAAATAAATCAGCCAAGACCTCAGAAAATATAGACCTCCACAAGTCTGGTTCATCCTTGGGAGCAATTTCCAAACGCCTGAAGGTACCACGTTCATCTGTACAAACAATAGTACGCAAGTATAAACACAATGGGACCATCCAGCCCACATACCGCTCAGGAAGGAGACGCGTTCTGTCTCCTAGAGATGAACGTACTTTGGTGCGAAAAGTGCAAGTCAATCCCAGAACAACAGCAAAGGACCTTGTGAAGATGCTGGAGGAAACAGGTACAAAAGTATCTATATACACAGAAAAACTAGTCCTATATCGACATAACCTGAAAGGCCGCTCAGCAAGGAAGAAGCCACTGCTCCAAAACCGCCATAAAAAAGCCAGACTACGGTTTGCAACTGCACATGTGGACAAAGATTGTACTTTTTGGAGAAATGTCTGATCTTTTCTGATGAAACAAAAATAGAACTGTTTGGCCATAATGACCATTGTTATGTTTGGAGGAAAAAGGGGGAGGCTTGCAAGCCGAAGAACACCATCCCAACCGTGAAGCACGGGGGTGGCAGCATCATGTTGTGGGGGTGCTTTGCTGCAAGAGCGACTGGTGCACTTCACAAAATAGATGGCATCATGGGGAAGGGAAATTATGTGGATATATTGAAGCAACATCTCAAGACATCAGTCAGGAAGTTAAAGCTTGGTCGCAAATGGGTCTTCCAAATGGACAATGACACCAAGCATACTTCCAAAGTTGTGGCAAAATGGCTTAAAGACAACAAAGTCAAGGTATTGGAGTGGTCATCACAAAGCCCTGACCTCTGTGGGCAGAACTGAAAAAGTATGTGCGAGCAAGGAGGCCTACAAACCTGACTCAGTTACACCAGCTCTGTCAGGAGGAATGGGCCAAAATTCACCCAACTTATTGTGGGAAGCTTGTGGAAGGCTACCCAAAATGTTTGACCCAAATTAAACAATTTAAAGGCAATGCTACCAAATACTAATTGAGTGTATGTAAACTTCTGATCCACCAGGAATGTGATGAAAGAAATAAAAGCTGAAATAAATGAATTTTGACTACTATTATTCTGACATTTCACATTCTTACAATAAAGTGGTGATCCTAATTGACCTAAGACAGGGGATTTTTACTAGGATTAAATGTCAAGGAATTGTGAAAAACTGAGTTTAAATATATTTGGCTAAGGTGTATGTAAACTTCTGACTTCAACTGTGTGTATGTATGTATATATATATACAGTATATGGGTATGTTTATGGATATATATATTTACCCCAAAAATATATGGGGGATTGGAAATGATGCAGACAATTACATTGACGAAATCATTAGAGCTGATCCACCTTATTTTTATTTTTTTTAATTACAAAAAAAAAAAAAGTAAGATTTGTAGATGAACATGTCGACCCATTGTCTAAGTATCCACCATGAGTAAAGTAAATTGGTCAGTCTATTAAAGATACTCTAATTTGTGATGAAATTGCACTGGCTGAGAGAGAAAGAGAGAGAGAGAGAGAGAGAGAGAGAGACTGAGAGAGAGAGAGAGAGAGAGAGAGAGAGAGAGAGAGAGAGAGAGAGAGAGAGAGAGAGAGAGAGATTCAGCAAATAAAGTATGCAAATCTTTAAATGAATGCTACTTGTCCAACAGTCAGGCTTTGACGACTTAGAAATGGTCAACAACAAATCATCAAATATGATTCATTTCATTAAAGCTCATTTCAGGACTGGTATGGGGATATATTTCTTCATGGTCTGTAAACACACTTAGGCCTACAGCTTAGTGTAATACAATAATATATAAATCAAAATGAACTGCTGTGGAAAATCGGAATAAAATATTCAGACGTTCATAACGATACACAGACATAAAAATCTACCCTGTACTGATCTTAGTATGAAAACAGGGACCTTTGATAAACACATGTAATCTTCAAACCTTTGAATTATTAATGACCTTCAAAGCTTAGTAGTACAACTGTGACCGATTCCTGATACGCGCTATTCCTTTTGGAAGGATCCAATCGCAAACACAGAGAGAGGGGAGGAGGCCATGTGATTGGTTGGGAGAACCCCTGACTTCTCAACAAAAAACAGTGAAACTAGGGAGGGAGTATGGAAGGAAGGAAGGCTGTCCCAATCAATATGTCAGAGTAAAAGTTGGCTCTGTAGAAGCGCTCAGTCATCCATCTTCTCCCACAGTGATGAAGCCCATATGAATGCAGAGAGAACCTGTATGGACCATATGCTGACAGAGAAGGCTTGAGCACCATCACACACTGTTCTAAACCAGTACGCTACGCTCTCTCTCAGAGACACACACACACACACACACACACACAAACACACACACACAAGCTAACCTTGTGGGGACATACAATTCAGTCCCATTCAAAATCCTATTTTCCCTAACCCCTAACCCTAAACCTAACCCTAATCCTAACCCGTACTCTTACCCTAACCCTAACCCTAACCTTAACCCTAACCCTAACCCTAACCCTAACCCTAACCCAAAAACCTAAACTTTATCCTAACCCTAAACCTAACCCTAGCTCCTAACCCTAACCCTACAACTAACCCTAGCTCCTAACCTTAATATTTAACTTAATTCTAACCCTAACACTAATTCTAACCTTAACCCTAAACCCCCTAGAAATAGCATTTGACCTTGTGGGGACTAACAAAATGTCCCCAGTTGGTCAATTTTTACTTTGTTTACTATTCTTGTAGGGACTTCTGGTCCCCACAAGAATAGTTAAACACGTCCACACACACACACACACACACACACACACACACACACACACACACACACACACACACACACACACACACACACACACACACACACACACACACACACACACACACACACACACACACACACACACACACACACACACACACACACTGTGACAAGGACACTGTAAGAACCGCTCCTCCTTCATGGAACAACAGCATGCCTAATTGATTGTAGACGAGCTGTGTTTCCTGAAGGGTAGCCTATTGCCTTGTGTGTCTGTGTTCTGAACATACTTTGTAATGCATGTGTTATCTGGTTTGCTATCACTACATTGACGCAAAGCTACTCCCAGTTGGTTCAATTACTTCCAAAAAGCCCTCAAACCAAACAGCTATGCTGCCATAAAGCATTGCATCATCACCAGCCAATCGGCAGGCAGCAGTCATGTGCTTTGTGCAACAAAGACCTGGGGAATAAGCAGGTGCATGGCAAGAAAACAATGCAATATAGTCACATACTGTATAGTATAGACAAATACATAGACACAGTACAGAAAAATGTAACATTAAAGCACACACACGCTCATAGGTTTCCGCAATCGCTATTCTCTGCTTGAAATAGGCCCATGGACAGACTGAAATGTTTTCTTGTGGCTGTATCTCTTCGATTCACTCAAGTGTCGCTTCTAATGAAGAGGAGAGAACAAATAAATAGAGAGGAGAGAGCAGATAAATAGAGGAGAGAGCAGAGGTACACAAGCCTTCTCAAGTGTCCTTTTAACTAACTACTCTAAGAGCTACCTTGAGATACTGTTGCATTAGCCCTAGGGCCAAGGCAGGGTGAAGCTGTACACACGCACACACAACCACACACTGACACACACACACACTGACAGACACACGCACGGACGCACACACACAAGCACACGCACGCACACACTTCCTTCCACTCATCCCCTTATACAGTAGGCTGTGTTCGTTATCCTTCCGACATCGACAGTCATGCCGGGGTATCAGAATGTTTCCATCCCTCAGAGTGGTGTTATCTCCCCCCCATACAGTATTACAGCATCCTGTCACTAGCAGCATGCCTACCGCTTCCCTCTGACAATGACTTCCGCTCACTGGTGACAATCACTCAGCACACACATGATGTGCGTCGAACTCAATCCCACATAAACCCTACTATACAACGTTGTGTGAGCACAAAAGCTCGGCCAAGATCGGATCCCTCTGCTCCAAGGTATCAGTAGGGGAATTAGACTTATACAAGGCAGGCTACTGGGCTGTAGCATACTTCATGTATTAGTGCATTGTTTCTGTAACATGGTTTCTGTAATGTGTACTGGTCAACCTCAGTCAAGGGCTTAAGATAGACTTGCTTCCGTTTCATCATTAGAAACTGCATGGTGGTATTGTCAGGCTACTTATTGCGGGCCTTCAGTTACCTCACACAGCAAGCGGGCTACAGGCACAAGGCTTGACCCAAATGGCACCCTATTCCCTACACGGTGCACTACTTTGACCGGTAGCTATATGGCTATGTTCAAAAGTAGAGCACTAGATAGGGAATAAGTGGCATCTGGGACGCAGGCCCTCATGTCTGTTTGGAGGAAAAGAAGCCAGTGGCTCAGCTATCCAGCCTACTAATCCATTTCAATCCCTCCAAAAACCAGACAGCAGACAAAACCCCAATGACAAACAGAATGAAGGATAGTGGACAGACAGACAAGAGTCCAAAGCAGCCCCGGCACATTTTGTTCTGGATATGACCGTTGACCAAAGGCATTTTAGAATACTGCAGTTTCGTTCTTTCTTTCTTTCTTTCATCTCTTGACCCTTTTTGAAAGCGTCTTTTCCTTTCAGGCATTTCAGGTTATGTGCTCTGGATGGCGACATCAATAGAATCACACTTGTCTTTGGATCTAGTGTAAGCTCAGGCAGGACCAAGTCATCATCACGAAGAGAAAAGAATCTCGTTCAACTCCACCTCTCTCCTCTACAGTACTCTGCCATCTTCAACGTCATCCACAACCTCCTATTACTTACAGTGCATTTGGAAAGTACTTTTTCCACATTGTTACGTTACAGCCTTATTCTAAACTGGATTCAATATTTTTTTCCCCTCATCAATCTACACACAATACCCCATAATAACAAAGCAAAAACAGTTTTTTTGACATTCTCGCAGATTTACAAAAAATGTAAAACAAATACATTATTCACATAAGCATTCAGATCCTTTGCTATGACACTCAAAATTGAGCTCAGGTGCATCCTGTTTCCATTGATCATCCTTGAGATGTTTCTTCAACTTGATTGGAGTCCACCCGTGGCAAATTCAATCGATTGGACATGATTTGGAAAGGCAAACACCTGTCTATATAGTGTCCCACAGTTGACAGTGTATGTCAGAGCAAAAACCAAGCCATGAGGTCAAAGGAATTGTCCGTAGAGCTCCGAGACAGGATTGTATCGAGGCACAGATCTGGGGAAGGGTACCAAAACATTTCTGCAGTATTGAAGGTCCCCAAGAACACAGTGGCCATCATTCTTAAATGGAAAGACTTTGGAACCACCAAGACTCTTCCTAGAGCTGGCTGCCCAGCCAAACTGTAATCGGGGGAGAAGGGCCTTGGTCAGGGAGGTGAACAAGAACCCGATGGCCACTCTGACAGAGCTCCAGAGTTCCTCTGTGAAGATGGGAGAACCTTCCAGAAGGACAACCATCTCTGCAGCACTCCACCAATCAGGCCTTTATGGTAGAGTGGCCAGACAGAAGCCACTCCTCAGTAAAAGCCACATGACAGCCCTCTTGGAGTTTGCCAAAAGACACCTAAAGACTCTCAGACCATGAGAAACAAGGATCTCTGGTCTGATGAAACCAAGATTGAACTCTTTGGTCTGAAAGCCAATCGTCACGTCTGGAGGAAACCTGGCGCCATCTCTACGGTTAAGCATGGTGGTGGCATCATCACGCTGTGGGGATGTTTTTCAGAGGCAGGGACTGAGAGACTAGTCAGGATCGAGGGAAAGATGAATGGAGCAAAAGTACAGACCGATCCTTGATGAAAACCTGATCCAGAGCACTCAGGACCTCAGACTGGGGGGAAGGTTCACCTTCCAACAGGACACCAACCCTAAGCACACAGCCAAGACAACGCAGAAGTGGCTTTGGGACAACTCCTTGAATGTCCTTGAGGGACCCAGCCAGAGCCTGGACTTGAACCTGATCGAACATCTCTGGAGAGACCTGAAAATAGCTGTGCAGCAACGCCCCCCCATCCAACCTGACAGAGCTTGAGAGGATCTGGAGAAAAGAATGGGAGAAACTCCACAAATACAGTTGTGCCAAGCTTGTAGCGTCATACCCGAATACATTGTATTGTCTAGCAACCTTGTGTCTTTGTACTGCTCCTGGCCTGTTCTTCCCTCAACCCTTACTTACACTACCATCTCATCTCTCCTAAACTCTCCTTTATTCTGTCATTTCTTTCATTCTCTCTCTCTCATCCTCCTTATCTCTCTCTTCTTAACTGGTTTTCCCTCTAGCAACCAGACAGTCCCTGGTTGATGGAAAAATAAGAGCAGTGGAGGGGGAAGGAAAAAAGAGGGGAAGAGACAGGAAAAAACAGAGAGGGAGGGAAGGAAAGGTAGCAGAATTCCCCAAGCTATATTCCTCCCTCCACTCTGAGCAGTCAGCCATCCCTCCCTATTCTCCTTTTCTCTGCCTCTGTGTTTCTGTTACAGCTTCCTCCTTCTCTGGCTTATCAAAGACGCACATCCATCCCATTAGGGCTAAGGCATGCCTAAAGCATTTCCCCCCCCATCCATTTCTTTACCTCCCCCACCCCCCGACTTACACACACCCTCTCACTCTCTCTAAGAATTCCTCTTTCTTACACCTGTCTCCCTCCATTTTCAGGGGTGTTTCAGCAAACCGAACCTGTGCACTGCTTTTTTCCAGTTTGGAAACAGAGAAAGAGGGTAAGAAAGAGAGAGAGAGGGAGGGAGAGAGAGAGAGAGAGAGAGAGAGAGAGAGAGAGAGAGAGAGAGAGAGAGAGAGAGAGAGAGAGCGACAGAGACAGACATCAAAAGCACACCAGCAGGAAACAGTGCTAACCCACCCACTCCTCCATTAACAGCACCATCCCATTTTACACACACACACAAACAAATTGACTGTGCTCTACACACCCATTTATTTCCATCTTACTTTCTCGCTCTCCCTCTCTCACACACACAATCCTTGGAACGCTTCACTTCCCCGAGGCTTCCCATGAGGCTGACAGATGCAGCTGTTGTCACCGCCACCTCCACACACCGGTATATGCACCTTCTGTTCACCTCACACACACACACACACACACACACACACACACACACACACACACACACACACACACACACACACACACACACACACACACACACACACACACACACACACACACACACACACACACACACACACACACACACACACACACACACCAGCGTCTCCTGCCTCAGTAATGACAGATCTATTCCCTCAGCTCTACACAAGCACCCCCTCCCATTTCCCGGCTCTTCCGCACATGCATGCATCCTGCAACCTCCACCCAATCCCTCCAGCATCTCTCTCATCCACAACACCACATCCCCTCTCCCTTTCCCCAGCCACCCTGCATCCTTGTCCCCGTCATCAGCCTGGATCTGTTCAGAGCATCACATTCTAGCAATTCCTCACCGCCAGCGCCCACATCCAACCCCCCACTCCCTGCTGGGAGAGAATCTGATAGCACAGCCAGCAGATTGGAAAATAAAACACATTGCAAAACAAAATTGAGCTGCTACTTATGTATACATGGAGATAGTAGCGTTGACATGCCTTGGGATGGTGCATTGCCCATGCTGCGACGCGGACAGCTAGAGCCGAGAGTGATCGCGTTTCCTGTTCCTCCTCTTTTTTCTCCTCCCTCCTGTCCCTCGCGTTCTCTTCTTCACACAAGCGTTTAGTCTCTCCTTCCTCGTGCCGTCCCCGCTTCCTATTCGCTCCTCTCCTTCTTCCGTCCTCCTTCCCTTTGTCTCTCTCTCTCCGTCTTCCTCTTGCTCTCTTGGATCCTCCTCTGCGAGATGGCTGTGATCCAGCAGCCGAGCTCTGATAGCTGTGAGCGTGTGTGTGTGTGAGAGAGGCGTACTCTTTAGCAATAAGTGCCTAAGAAGAGAGTGTGTGTGCCTGTGCAGAGATGCTCAGCACACGGCTATGAATGAACAAAAATGTTGCTCATGATAGTTTAATGTGCTCTCTCTGTCTCTTTCTCTCTCGATCTCTCCTGTTTTCTCTCCATTGCACACCTCTCTCTCTTTCCATCTCTCTCTCTCTCCCTGACTCTTAAAGGCACAGGCAGTGCGTTGCATTGCTACAGGCCTGGGGGCGCATCTCTCGCACCGAGAGATGATATGGCAACCAACGGGAGCCAAGGGACTTGGTCTTGTGGAGCTCAGAACAAGAGCTAGGAGGAGGTGGGTTGAGAGACGTTCCCCAGTAATGAGAGAGGCGGCTGGGGGAGAGAGGGATCCTTTCTAGGTCCCTCAACCACACACTCAATCTGAGGAAGATTGTGTGTAATGTGTATACAAGAAGATATGGTGGATGGGGGAGAGAGAGAGAAAGAGAGAGAGAGAGAGAGAGAGAGAGAGAGAGAGAGAGAGAGAGAGAGAGAGAGAGAGAGAGAGAGAGAGAGAGAGAGAGAGAGAGAGAGAGAGAGAGAGAGAGAGGAGATTGTGTACTGTACCAGCAGTCTTTGGCCCATGCAGAGAGGGCATTAGCTCACTATCACAGTGTCACGACTTCCGCCGAAGTCGGCTCCCCTCCTTGTTCGGGTGGCGTTCGTCGGTCGACATCACCGGCCTTCTAGCCATCGCCGTTCCATTTTTCATTGTTCCATTTGTTTTGTCTTGTTCCCCACACACCTGGTTTACATTCCCTAATCACACTGCATATATATATTCCTCTGTTCCCCCCATGTCTTTGTGTGGTTTTGTTTTGTGTTTGTTGTATCGCGGCAATCTGGTTTTTCACCCTGGGCATTGCCTGTACCCTATTTGGGGAATTATTGGTGAACCTTATTGTTATATTATTTGACGATATTTTGCGCTTGTCACTTTTGCCGGTTGGCTTGAGTTGTAGCTGTTTGCGCCCGTCTCCTGCACTTGACTCGAATGACCAGCAGCGAAAACCCTGACACGCAGCCAGTGTTATGCTCTGTCAGCCCACATTCCCACTCCACTGATGACCACAAAAATAACGTTTCGAGTTCAGTTTCATACTTATAAAAAATGGCGAGGTGAAACTACCGCCCTGTGACGGGAGCAGCTCGGGATAGCTCTGTGGTGGGAGGGCCAGAGGCAAGGTTACTCTTGACAGGCAGCTGCAACACAATGTCAGTTCACAGGGATAGGAACCTGAGAGGGGGTGACATGATGGAAATGTGGAGAGTAAAGGTTACCTTGGTAACCCTGGCATTGCTGTTATCAAATCAAATCAAATTGTATTAGTCACATGCTCCGAATACAACCTTACAGTGAAATGCTTACTTACGAGCCCCTAACCAACAATGCAGTTTTAAAAAATACGGATAAGAATAAGAAATAAAAGTAACAAGTAATTAAAGAGCAGCAGTAAAATAACAATAGCGAGACTATATACAGGGGGGTACCGGTATAGAGTCAATGTGCGGGGGCACCGGTTAGTTGAGGTATTATGTACATGAAGGTAGAGTTAATAACGTGACTATGCATAGATGATAACAACTGAGAGTAGCAGCGGTGTAAAACAGGGGGGGGGGCAATGCAATAGTCTGGGTAGTCATTTGATTAGGTGTTCAGGAGTCTTATGGCTTGGGGGTAGAAGCTGTTTAGATGCCTCCTGAACCTAGACTTGGCGCTCCGGTACCGCTTGCCTTGCGGTAGCTGAGAGAACAGTCTATGACTAGGGTGGCTGGAGTCTTTGACCATTTTTAGGGCCTTCCTCTGACATTGCCTGGTATAGAGGATGGCAGGAAGCTTGGCCCCAGTGATGTACTGGGCCGTTTGCACTACCCTCTATAGTGCCTTGCGGTCGGAGGCTGAACAGTTGCCATACCAGGCAGTGATGCAACCAGTCAGGATGCTTTCGATGGTGCAGCTGTAGAAACTTTTGAGGATCTGAGGACACATGCCAAATCTTTTCAGTCTCCTGAGGGGGAATAGGTTTTGTCATGCCCTCTTCATGACTATCTTGATGTGTTTGGACTGTGTTAGTTTGTTGGTGATGTGGACACCAAGGAACTTGAAGCTCTCAACCTGCTCCACTGCAGCCCCGTCGATGAGAATGGGGGCGTGCTCGGTCCTCCTTTTCCTGTAGTCCACAATCATCTCCTTTGTCTTGATTACGTTGAGGGAGAGGTTGTTGTCCTGGCACCACATGGCCAGGTCTCTGACCACCTCCCTATAGGCTGTCTCGTCGGTTATTTGTCGGTTATCAGGCCTACCCCTGTTGTGTCATCGGCAAACTTAATGATGGTGTTGGAGTCATGCCTGGCCGTTCAGTCATGAGTGAACAGGGAGTACAGGAGGGGACAGAGCACGGACCCCTGAGGGGCCCCTGTGTTGAGGATCAGCGTGGCGGATGTGTTGTTACCTACCCTTACCACCTGGGGCCGGCCCGTCAGGAAGTCCAGGATCCCGTTGGAGAGGGAGGTGTTTAGTCCCATGGTCCTTAGCTTATTGATGCGCTTTGAGGGCACTATGGTGTTGAACGCTGAGCTGTAGTCAATGAATAGCATTCTCACATAGGTGTTCCTTTTGTCCAGGTGGGAAAGGGCAGTGTGGAGTGCAATAGAGATTGCATCATCTGTGGATCTGTTGGGGCGGTTTGGAAATTGGAGTGGGTCTAGGGTTTCTGGGATGATGGTGTTGATGGTGTTGATGTGAGCCATGACCAGCCTTTCAAAGCACTTCATGGCTACAGACGTGCTACGGGTCAGTAGTCATTTAGGCAGGTTACCTTAGTGTTCTTGGGCACAGGCACTATGGTGGTCTGCTCAAAACATGTTGGTATTACAGACTCAGACAGGGAGAAGTTGAAAATGTCAGTGAAGACACTTGCCAGTTGGTCAGCGCATGCTCGCAGTACACGTCCTGGTAATCCGTCTGGCCCTGCAGCCTGGTGAATGTTCGGCTGCGAAGAGCGTGATCACACAGTCATCCGGAACAGCTGATGCTCTCATGCATGTTTCAGTATTATTTGCCTCGAAGCGAGCATAGAAGTAGTTTAGCTCGTCTGGTAGGCTTGTGTCACTGGGCAGCTCTCGGCTGTGCTTCCCTTTGTAGTCTGTAATGGCTTGCAAGCCCTGCCAGATCTGACGAGCATCAGAGCTGGTGTAGTATGATTAGATCTTAGACCTGTATTGACGCTTTGCCTGTTTGATTGTTCGTCGGAAGGCATAGCGGGATTTCTTAAAAGCTTCCGACTTAGAGTCCCGCTCCTTGAAAGTGGCAGCTCTAGCCTTTAGCTCAGTGCAGATGTTGCCTGTAATCCATGGCTTCTGGTTGGGGTATGTACGTACGGTCACTGTGGGGACGACATCATCAATGCACTTGTTGATGAAGCCAATGACTGATGTGGTGTACTCCTCAATGTCATCAGAGGAATGCCGGAACATATTCCAATCTGTGCTAGCAAAACAGTCCTGTAGCTTAGCATCTGCTTCATCTGACCACTTTTTTATTGATCTAGTCACTGTTGCTTCCTGCTTTAATTTTAGCTTGTTAGCAGGAATCGGGAGGATTCCTCTATGTTACCTCTAGAACTCTTGCCACCTTTTAGGAGGTTTGTCACTGTAAGCACTGATGTATTCTTCTGTTGTCTGGGCAACACATAGCCAGGATCTAGGGCAGAGCCCACCTACATACACAAGAACAGTTTACAAATAGAAAAATCTATATGGCTATGAATTTTTGTTGCACGTAACAACATGCTATCTGACAGAACAAGGTAAAGTATGAGCCACTGCTGGTGAATTCACGCATGCTATAGCGAGGGTCAGGGACACACCAAGGTCGAGGAAAAGAACCACAGGCATTATGGGTGAGAGGAAGATCCTGAGCATTGCAGTCGAGGGACCAAGATTGGGGGGAGAGTGGGAAGAGAGTACAGCAGCTAATGGACTGTGAAAGATGGAGGAGAGAGAAGAGGAGGTGCAATGCCAGAAGATGGAAAGAGATAAGAGGAGGAAGGAGAAAAATAGTTTTTAATGATCGGATTGATAAATAATGTAGAGCCAGGCTGCCCAGGTCTTTAAGAACATGCTGGTCTGTCTGTCTGTCTGTCTGTCTGTCTGTCTGTCTGTCTGTCTGTCTGTCTGTCTGTCTGTCTGTCTGTCTGTCTGTCTGTCTGTCTGTCTGTCTGCCTGCCTGCCTGCCTGCCTGCCTGCCTGTCTGTCTGTCTGTCTGTCTGTCTGTCTGTCTGTCTGTCTGTCTGTCTGTCTGTCTGTCTGTCTGTCTGTCTGTCTGTCTGTCTGTCTGTCTGTCTGTCTGTCTGTCTGTCTGTCTGTCTGTCTGTCTGTCTGTCTGTCTGTCTGTCTGTCTGTCTGTCTGTCTGTCTGTGGTCCAGCTGGTTTACAGGCAGAGAAAAACATGAGCCTGTTGCCTGCTGTCACTCCATCTCTATTGGAAACAGAGTCAGAGGCATGGATGGTAGAAGCCTGCTGTACTTCACAGAACAGACCACAGTGTTCCTTCCCGAGGAGGGAGAGAGCGAGAGACATCCCCCGAGTCCACGCTTTTATCCCAGTCACTCCCCTGTGTTATACAAACTTATAAGAGCTGCCAGTCTTGGGATTTGCGTACACACAGGGACAAACAGGCCATTCTGCATTTCAGTCTGAGAGCATCAAAATGATGATGATAATAATGATAATAGCCGGTAATGACTGTCATGATGGGAATGATTTTCACTTATCCTCATAAACAGATTGGGTGGTTGTGTGTCACAATGTGTCAGGTTTGAATTCAACAGAGTGAGTGAGAGAGAGAGAGAGTGGGGGGGTTGACATTATTACAGGTACTCAATGGTCCACTATGGAAACAAGACCATCATTACTCATCACCAGTATGTACATTGTCTATGCCGTACTTAGTCCGCCAATTCTAATCAGTCACTATGGATGGCAGCTGGGTAGTGACATTTCACAACATGCCATAACAAAACACAGAGCCAACTATGGGATATCACATATTTATCAGTCATCTATCGTTCTAAACCCAAACAATTAGCCAGTCACTACTCCGATGAACCTCTCATGGCCAAGGAGAGGGAGGACCTATTAGTGACAACAAAGCCCCCAGAACAAAAGATAGGTCTAAACTAACGTACTGTATTACAGCTCCAGAGAGAAAACAAAAAACTAATTTCACTGTAATTTAGTGCAGCTCCCTCGGGCTCCTTTGATGGCAGCAAGGTGATGTGCTTAATATAGTTTTGTGGAGCGCAGAAAGAGGATGTCTTCGGTGGCCATTCAAAATCATTCAGGCCTAGATCACTGTGTGTAGACTACAAGGGGGAAGGAGCACCTGACTGGTGCACAATGACTGGGTCAGCTAAACAAAACAACAAATTCACATTGCACATACAACTGACGGCTGAATGCTGCCTATACTATGACCTTTTCAAAGGTATAGAGCCCCAGAAGGACTCCAATAGGTGTAGGTTACACTGGCTTAGTGGAACATCAACATGAAGGAAGAACAGTCCTGCCTTTGGGGTGGTCTTTTATTATATACCATTATATACCATAGAGCTTGCTTCTCTATAGCTCAAAGTCAAAGTCCTGTGTGGCTCACTTGGTAGAGCATGGTGCTTGCAACGTCAGGGTTGTGGGTTTGATTCCCATGGGGGACCAGTAAAAAAAGAGAGGGAAGAAACGTGATGCACCTGCACAGGCCATGCAGACAGATGGAGACAAATTGCCTCTAAAAAAAGAACCATGTTGCAAAAAAAAAAGCAATTCCGTTATGATGAAATGGAAACTTATTCCCCCATGTCCTCCTATATTTGGCTACCTAAAGCTACATTAAGTGAGAGATATTTGTAGCTTTTCCGTCAAAGATGGATTAGACTCTGGAGTATGCTAATTTCAATTGTTCACGGCCTCTCAAAATTCACTGACATTTATGACAGACCACTGTCTTTTTCATCTTCATCAACTGTGTACACCACTGTGCCTTTGTCTGCACGGGCTTCAATCAGCATTCAAATTCGACGCCCATACAAGGCATGATGGCAGCAATCAAAATGTCATCAGAGATTTTGGGAAATTCCTAGAAATTCCTGCAATTATGTTTTCTCAATTATATTCCAGAGAAAATGGGCCCTATTCTTTATTAGAACAGCCAACAGCCAACAGCTCAACAACAATGATATCTCCCCTTGTTCATGTTTCATTCACCAGTGTTCCTTCCTTGCACAAAGGTTGCAAATGTTATCTGTGCTATGTTTGTCCCTAAAGATTCTTGCTTGCATGAAGTTACGTATGTTCTCTGTGTGTGGATGAAGAAAACATGATCATTAGCAGCAACAGCAAGCAATGGTGGCAGCAGACAGTAGGAGTTTTGCCCGGGGGCTTTCTCTCATCAGGTTTTGGATTGAGTGAGGCCGAGCTTCATCGTAGCAGCCCTGCAGTGTTCTGCTGGACTGCAGGCTCGGCTCATGCCTTCTAATAACATGACATATACTGTTAGCCTCTTCACTATGAAGCTGACTTCATTTGTGGTGAAATGTTGTCCTACCCTATACCCACCCTAACCGCCTCCTCTCCTTGACATCCATTGCTTTTCAGTTGGCTCTTTAATGATGTGTGTGAATTAGATGTAGGCCTACCCATCCTCCCCACCCACACAACTAACCCACATACCCATCACTGTCACTTTAATAGACATGCACATCAATCGGGGGGAAATGTGAGTAACTGCCTTGCACTTTGTTACTTTCTTAGTACAAGTCTCTCTGCATGCTGGCTGGGGCGATGCACAGCGGAAAAATGGATCATTAGGCAGAAAGGGGTAATTGCCTCAAGCCTCACGTCATCAAGGGGCCTTGTGAGCTGGGCATGATTTAATAAAATAATATAAGGAATCTTTCATTTGAAAAATATACAATTTCTTCACTTGAGACCCCAGTTGCTCCACTCGATACATATACATACATATACATATACATACATATACATATACACTGAGTGTACAAAACATTAGGAACACCTCCTCTTTCCATGACATAGACTGACCAGGTGAAACCAGGTGAAGGCTACGATCCCTTATTGATGTCACTTGTTAAATCCACTTCAGTCAGTATAGATCAAGGGGAGGCGATGGGTTAAAGAAGGCTTCAGCCTTCAGACAATAGAGACATTGATTGTGTATGTGCCATTCAGAGGGTGAATGGGCAAGACAAAAGGTTTAAGTGCCTTCGAACGGGGTATGGTAGTAGGTGCCAGGTGCACTGGTTTGTGTCAAGAACTGCAACTCTGCTGGGTTTTCACGCTCAACAGTTTCCCTGTGTATCAAGAATGGTCCACCAACCAAAGGACATCCAGCCAACTTGACAAAACTGTGGGAGGCCTTGAAGTCAACATAGCCCAGCATCCCTGTGGAACGCTTTCGACGCCTTGTAGAGTCCATGCCCCGATGAATTGAGGCTGTTCTGAGGGCAAAGAGCAACTCAGTAATGTTTTGTCCACTCAGTATATATACATACTGTATATTTCAAATAAATGTTAATATAATCCACGTTTTTTTTCATAATAGTAGAAACAAGTGCCATTAATCACCTATGTACTAGTTCATAATAAATAATAGACTATTCCACCCTGACAGAGTTCCCATGCATTTCACACGATATGATTGCAAACGTAACTTTCATTGAAATTGAGCTGCCGCTGTCACGGATCCCCTGTTACTGCTGCTCATTCCATGCACCAGCTCGGGAGGTCTACGTCACCGGCCTTCTAGGCGTCACTGAACTGGATTCATTACCACCAACCCCGGACTGTCTCCCCTGATCATGCACACCTGGTTCCCATTCCCCCTGATTAGTATGTTATATATGTGCCCTCTGTTCCCCATTGTCCTTGTCGGTTATTGTTACAATGTCCGTTGGTCATGTGAGTACCTGTGCTGTTGTATCGGCGTCCATGCTACGTGTTATTGTGCACTTGTTTTATGGGTCTTGTCCCGTCTATTATTTAGAGGTTTACACCTCGCTCGTATGGGTGGAGTAAATTAAAAAAAACTATTACGTATTCCTGCGCCTGTCTCCAATCATTAGACAACGTGACAGCAGCAGAGCAGGGCAGAGAAAGAAAGAAAGTTTATTGAAAGTTCCCAGAATTTTGCAACCTTAGTCACATCCCTTCAATAGAGTTCCCGACACTTGTAGAATCTATGCCAAGGTGTATTGAAGCTGTTTTGGTGGTTCGTGGTGGCCCAACGCCCTACTAAGACACTTTATGTTGGTGTTTCCTTTCTTTTGGAAGTTACCTATAGTTTCAGCCACTTGCGAATTCAAGGAAGGTTGGTGGGTGCAATGTTCGGATGCTGAAATGATATGGGATGAACGTGCGAAACTAACCTGCTTTTTCAAGTGATTTGTTTGACAATCATATGAAAACATCATGACTGGTTGTGTTCATGGCACATTAAAATGTAATACATTTTTACAGTTAAACTACATGTCTTTACTATAAAACCCATTGGGGGGGGGGCTCAGGCTGGCCTCTGCCTGGGTCCTCCAAATCACTAAATCCGCCCCTGGTGATACATGGAGAATGGGTCTGCAAAATGGTTTAGATGTTATGTTTTTATGTTGAGCTGATCACTGCACATAACAACTTGATAATGTTCTGCTTGGGACCACCTCCTTCAGTAGCTTATGGAGCAGGTTACTGTAGGTGGTGCAAAGATGCTAATAATCTAAACGTATCTACAGGTTAATTGCTGGCATTTTGCATTTCCCAGGGCTGAGCTTATAAGACTGGCTAGTCCCCTAGGGCTAACACTGTTTGTCATCTTCGTCATCCTCTTCATCACCACCCCTCTCTGTTCTCTCCATCCAAGCATTGCGAGCTCACCGGCCCAGAAACCCTTTCACCGGTACAAGCAGTGGCACAATAGATCTGCCCTCGCTCCAGTGGTGATACTTCAGGGGAATGTCAATGACAATGTGGTTGGCTGGATGCTCGAGGAGGGGACATGTTTGGTGAGGGGGGGGCGTACATCGATCATCCTTCAACCTCACCTAGTACATCGATCATCCTTCAACCTCACCTCCACCACTCTTACACTCTCTCACACATTCAGTCACTCACCTCTCAACGGTAACCTTCACAGCTACCTCCAGCCAATAACACAATAACCCTGCATCTTGGATGGAGTGTGCTATAGAATAAAATATACACTCCCCTACATATTTATTTGGTCAGTGAAGCTAAAATGTTTAATTTGGCTTTATACTCCAGCATCTTGGATTTGAGGTCAAATGTTTTGTGAGGCAATAGTACAGAATGTCACCTTTTATTTGATGGTATTTTCATACATATCTGTTTTAGCGTTTAGAAATGAAAGCACTTTATGTATCTAGTCCCCCCATTTGAAGGTGTCATAAGTATTTGGACAAATTCACTTGTGGTATATTCAATTTGGTCAAAAGTTTTGTACTTGGTCCCTTATTCCTAGCACACAGCTTCCTACATCAAGCTTGTGACACTACAAACTTGTTGGATGCATTTGCAATTTGATTTGGTTGTATTTCAGATTATGTTGTGCCCAAAAGAAACGAATGGTAAATAATGTATTGTGTAATTTTGGAGTCACCTTCATTGTAAATAACAATAGAATATATTTCTGAACATTTCTATATTAATGTGGATGCTACCATGATCATGGATAATCATTAATGAATCGTGAATAATGATGAGCGAGTAAGTTACAGAGGCAAAAATATCATACCCCTCAAATAATGCTAACCTCCCCTGTTATTGGTAATGGTGAGAGGTTAGCATGTTTTGTTGTAGTCTCTGTTATTGGTATTGGTGAGAGGTTAGCATGTTTTGTTGTAGTCTCTGTTATTGGTATTGGTGAGAGGTTAGCATGTTTTGTTGTAGTCTCTGTTATTGGTAATGGTGAGAGGTTAACATGTTTCAGGGGTATCGTCTTTGTGCGTCTAACTTTCTCATTATTCACAGAAAAACATATGTAATGCAGATGTGTATGAAAATATCCTCAAATAAAAGGTGACGTTCTATGCGGTCACCTCATATAAAATGTTTGATCTTAAATCCAAAATGCTGGAGTACAGAGCCAAATGAAGAGTTTTAGCTTCACTATCCACATAAATCCATAGGGGAATATAGGTTCCTTTGGGAACTAGAGGTTAGAGTAGGGGTTTAGTAGTGCATGTGGAGAACATAATGGATGTCAAGCCGGCAGATGCACTAATACTGCAATGCACGGTGAACCCAGCCTGATCCAATATACTGACTAACATTTATCTTAACCTCTTATGCTCCATATATTACACAGTAGCAGCTAGGCCATATACCATAGGCATCAGTGCATCTCCATGATAGAGACTACTGTCCATCTAAACCAATGAGCAACATCATCGTGGGCTTCCTGATTTGCATTTTACCCATGATTGCCCACAAGTCAGCAACGTACATCGCAGTCAATATTGTCGCACCAATTTCAGTGTTAACACAGAACAGACTGAGATAACGTGGGGATCAGCCCTATCTCTTTTGTTTCACCATTCAGACAGCACCAGCATGATCAGACTATGGATTTGACTCCGTTATCAAAGCAAAGAGTGCTGCTTCCCAGCACTTGGCCTCCTTCACATACAGCAGCGAAGCCGCCGCCAGTCAACTGACCAAATCCGGTGTTTCCATGGCGATGTGGCTGGTAGGAGATGAGTCGTGGTCTTTATGGATGAGGACAGACTTGGGGGGTGGGCTGTGTTTGCGCGTGTGTGGAGCAGTGTTGGAGCAGTGTGGGTGGATGGGATTATGAATGTCTGTCACCATGTGTACTGAGGTGTGTGTGTGTGTGTGTGTGGGCTCAGGATCAGACACATGGCTGAGTGCAGACACATGGCTGAGTGCAGACACATGGCTGAGTGCAGACACATGGCTGAGTGCAAACACATGGCTGAGTGCAGACACATGGCTGAGTGCAGACACATGGCTGAGTGCAGACACATGGCTGAGTGCAGACACATGGCTGAGTGCAGACACATGGCTGAGCACAGACACGTGGCTGAGCGTAGACACGTGGCTGAGTGTAGACACGTGGCTGAGTACAGACACGTGGCTGAGTGCAGACACATGGCTGAGTGCAGACACATGGCTGAGTACAGACACATGGCTGAGTGCAGACACATGGCTGAGTGCAGACACATGGCTGAGTGCAGACACATGGCTGAGTGCAGACACATGGCTGAGTACAGACACATGGCTGAGTACAGACACATGGCTGAGTACAGACACATGGCTGAGTACAGACACATTGCTGAGTGCAGACACATTGCTGAGTGCAGACACATGGCTGAGTGCAGACACATGGCTGAGTGCAGACACATGGCTGAGTGCAGACACATGGCTGAGTACAGACACATGGCTGAGTACAGACTGTGATTCTGGCGTGCCATACAGAGGGTGTGTCGGTCTACGTATGTGGGATCAACGTTCTGCACACGGAAAGGATGAAGAAGGGATTTTTGCTCTGAGTGAGGTCAGTATGCAGAGAAAAATATCACACTCACGCACAGTGAAACGCACACGCCCGCTTTTATCACCCTCTCACTGAGGTTGTTAGCTATGTTCTTCCTGATTTATCAAAGGCAGCCATCTCTGGATCAACACAGAGCAGAGGGCTCTGTCACTATGACAGGGGAGATGGACAGTGTACTACTGCACACGGGGTGTCTTACAAGTGTGGAGGAAGGGTGGGATATAATGCTGCTAAAATACGGATGGAGAGAGCCGAGGTACAGACAGTATGTACATAGACTGACATTAATAGAGGAATGGAGATGCATGAGAGAGGCGCTGCACAGAGTACACCCAAGTCTGTGACAGAGTGAAAAGGTCAGAGGTCAGGTTAGAGAATGTGAGAAATAAAGTGGGAGGGGAGAGGGAGAAATAATTAGATAATTATAGGCGGTGTTTGTGGAAAAAAATCAAGAGAAATGTAGTAGAAGATGTATTGTTGTTGCTATCTCTAAGATCATAGTAACAGCCCTACAGAACACACACACACTCAGCCCCCTCTTCATTCTGCTCTTAGTCCATCTTGACAGGACAGGAAATAAGGAATGGCAGATAGAGAGGCTTGTCACGCATGCTTCTCTCTCTCTTTCTCTCCCTCACTCCCTCTCTCCTTCTCACCCCTCCCTTCAGATGGACCTGCAGTGACTCCCTACGGGATACATTAGGACAGGATGGATCAAATGAAAAACTGTGGTGCTGCTGTCACAGAGATCCCCTGGGCTGGCATGCTGATCAGTGCTCCGGCGGGGGGGGGGCAGTAAGGGATTAATGTGGCGGTAAATTGGGGGTGTGATGCCTCAGATCAAGTTGAGACGTAGGCACTCCGCAGAGACCTCCATCTAAAGGTCAGGTTCAGCCCGGCCGCTGTTTGGCCATGTGTGAGAGGGAAAGAGTGTGTTTTTATGTACCGGTATTAAGCTGTCGGCGTGTGTTTGTTGGTGTGTGTGTGCGTGTGAATTTAGTGAACGCTAAGAAACATTTTTTAAGTCTGCATGTTTATCATACATTATTTTTTGCATATACAGTGGGGAGAACAAGTATTTGATACACTGCCGATTTTGAAGGTTTTCCTACTTACAAAGCATGTAGAGGTCTGTAATTTTTATCATAGGTACACTTCAACTGTGAGAGACGGAATCTAAAACAAAAATCCAGAAAATCACATTGTATGATTTTTAAGTAATTAAATTGCATTTTATTGCGTGACATAAGTATTTGATCACCTACCAACCAGTAAGAATTCCGGCTCTCACAGACCTGTTAGTTTTTCTTTTAGAACCCCTCCTGTTCTCCACTCATTACCTGTATTAACTGCACCTGTTTGAACTTGTTACCTGTATAAAAGACACCTGTACACACACTCAATCAAACAGACTCCAATCTCTCCACAATGGCCAAGACCAGAGAGCTGTGTAAGGACATCAGGGATAAAATTGTAGACCTGCACAAGGCTGGGATGGGCTACAGGACAATAGGCAAGCAGCTTGGTGAGAAGGCAACAACTGTTGGCGCAATTATTAGAAAATGGAAGATGTTCAAGATGACGGTCAATCACCCTCGGTCTGGGGCTCCATGCAAGATCTCACCTCGTGGGGCATCAATGATCATAAGGAAGGTGAGGGATCAGCCCAGAACTACACGGCAGGACCTGGTCAATGACCTGAAGAGAGCTGGGACCACAGTCTCAAAGAAAACCATTAGTAACACACTACGCTGTCATGGATTGAAATCCTGCAGCGCACGCAAGGTCCCCCTGCTCAAGCCAGCGCATGTCCAGGCCCGTCTGAAGTTTGCCAATGACCATCTGGATGATCCAGAGGAGGAATGGGAGAAGGTCATGTGGTCTGATGAGACAAAAATAGAGCTTTTTGGTCTAAACTCCACTCGCCGTGTTTGGAGGAAGAAGAAGGTTGAGTACAACCCCAAGAACACCTTCCCAACCGTGAAGCATGGAGGTGGAAACATAATTCTTTGGGGATGCTTTTCTGCAAAGGGGACAGGACGACTGCACCGTATTGAGGGGAGGATGGATGGGGCCATGTATCGCGAGATCTTGGCCAAAAACCTCCTTCCCTCAGTAAGAGCATTGAAGATGGGTCGTGGCTGGATCTTCCAGCATGACAACGACCCGAAACACACAGCCAGGGCAACTAAGGAGTGGCTCCGTAAGAAGCATCTCAAGGTCCTGGAGTGGCCTAGCCAGTCTCCAGACCTGAACCCAATAGAAAATCTTTGGAGGGAGCTGAAAGTCCGTATTGCCCAGCGACAGCCCCGAAACCTGAAGGATCTGGAGAAGGTATGTATGGAGGAGTGGGCCAAAATCCCTGCTGCAGTGTGTGCAAACCTGGTCAATAACTACAGGAAACGTATGATCTTTGTAATTGCAAACAAAGGTTTCTGTACCAAATATTAAGTTCTGCTTTTCTGATGTATCAAATACTTATGTCATGCAATAAAATGCAAATTAATTACTTAAAAATCATACAATGTGATTTTCTGGATTTTTGTTTTAGATTCCGTCTCTCAGAGTTGAAGTGTACCTATGATAAAAATTACAGACCTCTACATGCTTTGTAAGTAGGAAAACCTTCAAAATCGGCAGTGTATCAAATACTTGTTCTCCCCACTGTATAAGGTCAACATCCACTGTTAAAAAAATAATAATCAAAAAGCATTCCACTAGCAGATCCCTCCTAAAATCACACTCCATAAGCAAGGGATTCCAGGCATCAGATGTGACTAGCAAGATTTCACCCACATCAACCAATCGTTGAATCAGCCGGCCAGACTGTCAGCCTCCTTAGCGATGACAGAGCGTCCTCGTTAAGCAACCCTCAACAATAGCATGAAAACGAAGATGTAAAACTGCCCACTATCACCACACACACACATCCTGTGGCAAAGAGTCCATGTCTCCCGATATCCTTTCTTTTTCCATGTCTGCCCAACCACTCTCTATAAATAAGTAAGGTGCTGTTTCCAAGGTAACGTCACCATGGAGAATTGTCCATCTGAAATCATGCTGTAGAGAGAACCATGGAGCAGTGGTCTAGCTAGCACAGTATGGGCTCCGTTTTATATATACAGACCCTCATCACCAGCACCATGATCCTCAGCCCTCATCAACCACCATGATCCTCAGCCCTCATCAACCACCATGATCTTCACCCCTCATCAACCCACCATGATCCTCAGCCCTCATCAACCCACCATGATCCTCAGCCCTCATCAACCAACCATGATCCTCAGCCCTCATCAACCCACCATGATCCTCAGCCCTCATCAACCCACCATGATCCTCAGCCCTCATCAACCAACCATGATCCTCAGCCATCATTAACCCACCATGATCCTCATCCCTCATCAACCAACCATGATCCTCAGCCCTCATCAACCAACCATGATCCTCAGCCCTCATTAACCCACCATGATCCTCAGCCCTCATTAACCCACCATGATCCTCAGCTCTCATCAACCCACCATGATCCTCAGCTCTCATCAACCCACCATGATCCTCAGCCCTCATCAACCAACCATGATCCTCAGCCCTCATCAACCCACCATGATCCTCAGCCCTCATTAACCAACCATGATCCTCAGCCCTCATCAACCCACCATGATCCTCAGCCCTCATTAACCCACCATGATCCTCAGCCCTCATTAACCCACCATGATCCTCAGCCCTCATTAACTCACCATGATCCTCAGCCCTCATCAACCCACCATGATCCTCAGCCTTCATTAACCCACCATGATCTTCAGCCCTCATTAACCAACCATGATCCTCAGCCCTCATTAACCCACCACGATCCTCAGCCCTCATTAACCCACCATGATCCTCAGCCCTCATCAACCCACCATGATCCTCAGCCCTCATCAACCCACCATGATCCTCAGCCCTCATCAACCCACCATGATCCTCAGCCCTCATCAACCCACCATGATCCTCAGCCCTCATTAACTCACCATGATCCTCAGCCCTCATCACCCCACCATGATCCTCAGCCCTCATTAACCCACCATGATCTTCAGCCCTCATTAACCAACCATGATCCTCAGCCCTCATCAACCCACCATGATCCTCAGCCCTCATTAACCCACCATGATCCTCAGCCCTCATTAACCCACCATGATCCTCAGCCCTCATCAACCCACCATGATCCTCAGCCCTCATCAACCCACCATGATCCTCAGCCCTCATCAACCCACCATGATCCTCAGCCCTCATCAACCCACCATGATCCTCAGCCCTCATTAACCCACCATGATCCTCAGCCCTCATCAACCTACATTATTCACTATTTCATAATTATAGCCCCAACATTCTTCTTAGCATTTCTGCTAGCTAGGCAGTTTCACTATGACCCTCATTTAAATCCTCTCTGTGTGTGTGTGTGTGTGTGTGTGTGTGTGTGTGTGTGTGTGTGTGTGTGTGTGTGTGTGTGTGTGTGTGTGTGTGTGTGTGTGTGTGTGTGTGTGTGTGTGTGTGTGTGTGTGTGTGTGTGTGTGTGTGTGTGTGTGTGTGTGTGTGTGTGTGTGTGTGTGTGTGCAGATCAGAAACCAATAGAAAGCCAGCAGTGAGCTAAATGGAACTTTGGTACCCTCTAGTGGTGAGAGCAGACACTGACATGTTTAGGGTGGATTCTACACAGCAGCAAGGCGGAGAGGGGTAATTACCCATCATCACACACTAGCAAAGCCAAATTCAGTGTTTGCTTGTTAGGTTACATGTTGCACTGTAACCTAACAAGCAAACACTGAATTTGGCTTTGCTACACCTCAACATTACAGTTGAGGTGTTTTCCTAAGCTGTGGTTTTAAGGTTAGTGGGATGTAGTGTGCATGTGAAAGGAGACAGTCTGCTGTCTGCCTGGCACCCTGCAGGAGGTGATGAGCCTGTCTCTCTGAGTTCCCTCTCAGTAGTGCCAGTGGGCTTTTCAAACACAGGGCTGTCACTGAGTGTGAGGTAACACCTACCTCTGGTCTCCCTTCAGGTGGGAGGGAGACATTCACACACGCATGCAGACACGCGGACACAAACAGATGGACGGACGGACAGACCACTGTCATCTCTAATTAAAATGTCTTTCCCCATAAAACCTGACTAAACCAATCCAATTTCAATCTGAATGGGGGCAAAAAGAGGATTCTCAATCATGGGAGATTTTTCATGGCAGAGAAATATGGAGAATGTGCTAGAGATATATATTGGGCTTCCGAGTGGCACAGCGGTCTAAGGCACTGCATCTCGGTGCTAGAGGCGTCACTACAGACCTCGGTTCGATTCCAGGCTGTATCACAACCGGCCGTAATTGGGAGTCCCATAGGGCAGCACACAATTGGCCCAGCGCTGTCCAGGTTAGGGTTTGGCTGGGGTAGGCAATCATTGTAAATAAGAATTTGTTCTTAACTGCCTTGCCTACTTAAATAAATAAATATGATTAAAGTGGACATCTGGGGGATGTCGACCCTCTTTCTCTCTCTCGCTGTCAGCACAGCTCTCCCATGTCAGGATAGGTCAACAGTTAAACTATTGAGGAGTATGGGAAGGGCCATACTGAACCATCTCAAGATCTCCTTTGGAGAGACTTCTCAGGTGTCGTCATTAGAATCATGACAGCCACGTCTGTTGAGAGAATTGAGCCAGTTGCCTGCTAATGTGAATATAATGCCCTTCCTTTCCCAGACCCCCTACCCAGCTATACACCGAGCATTAATACCCCAACAAACATCAAAGAGACAAATTAAATCATCATGATTAGTCCATCAACACTAATTATCTAATTTAGTTCCTGATGGTACACTAAAAGCAATCATGGAAATTTGGTCTGGAGGAGGAAGAGAGGATTATGGGGGATTCCAAAACTGTAGCTACTATATCTGCATGGTGACTCTGACTGAGGCAGTGACAGTAACAAAGCCATACATGCTGCACCACTGCCAGATGGTCTTAATTAGGTGCATACGGATATAGATCCATTTCATATGGATATGCATATGAATTTTTATGAGAGCAAAAATAGTATGCAGTATGTGTGATCAAGCGCTCTCCTGCTGCTGAGCGGCTGTCACCTCCCAAAGGGAAAGAACACGCCGTCTCTCCTTTTGAAAACGGTGAAAATTGCTACATGCATGACAGGTGAGATAGGCACGTTTCCAAGGGGACAAGTGTCAGTTGGCATGGGGATAAGACTCCAGTCCATCCCACTGAACTCAATATGTCACATGACCTGTACATCAGACAGCCAAGATGTAGAGCGAAACAAGGGGAGATCACTCTCTATTGTCATTTGATATTGTCGCTACTCTTCAAGGGGGTTACAATAACGTTCGCTTCATATGAGGAACATTCCCTAAGACTCCTTTCCAATGTTATATCCTCCCTTTTTATGAGATGAAGGAAAGAAAATGAAGCTTTCTTATCAGAATGAAAAACATTGGGCATAAAAATCGAATACAGATACCTCGACCTGATTCCTTGAATCCTTTGTAGAATTTGGGGAACCCAAACAAAGAGGATAATGAACAGTCTCCATGAGCTTCACCTAAACCGTACGGACCCCTTCAGAAGATATAACTGCAAATGGGATATGGTCCCCTGTCAAGTATATCTAAGGGCTTGTTCTAAGCTCCACACAGGGACATTCTTCGGGATATTGACTCGTAATGAAAGACTAGCTTAATACTCAATCCCAGCCTGGTCTGAGGAAATTGAGAAATTATATTGCGATAGATCACCTGGGTATTCCAAACGATGACAGAAGTCGGTAAAAGTGCTCTGAGCGTTCTTTGAAAGCATCATTTTTTGATTTCGGGGCAACCGATACAAAGTTTACATGCCACATATTATTGATTCATCAGGGGAATTCCAGAGGTCATTACACTTATTCCTGAATAACCACATTAAGGGGTGGGCAACATAGCCAAAATATCATATCACATTCTTTTTCAGATTTTTGACGGTATGTCAGTATTGAATGTTTTTGAATGATAAAAGTTCTAAATATGTTTTATGACCCTAGGGTGTCAACAAATGAATTATAAGTGGTTATAATGGGCTTTCTCCATTCTGATTAGGCTATTTATACTCAACCAAACTAGGACCAAATTGACAGTGATGTAGTCCAATTTGTAGAACTTTTCATTTGTTTAGCACTGTATCACATATTGTTACAGTATTGTAAAAATCCATATCGCCCAGCTCTAACCACATTACTGGGTCAATGGACCTGAGACAATGAGACAATGAAACAATCACCTTTTTTTTTTACTGAAAAAGTACACAAACGCTAGCATAGAATTGATGTGTGTGGTTTACCTTGCCATGGAGGAGACACACAACATGGCCTAAAAACCACCCCAGTTCTCTCTAGCAGACACTACAGGAAAGGACAGACTGAGCCTCTGCAGGCCAAGCCTCCCTGAACCGCCTGCTATGAAAGCGTTTTCTATCAGTGGGAGAAAGCATGCTGCACCACTTATTCTCTGAAAGAAGAGAGAAACATAATACTATTATTTTGTAGGTAGTGCCACACTGTGACGAAGAGGAGTAATTGCAGTCTAGGAAAATCTGGCTCAGGGGCTTTTGACATTCCTTTGTGATTTTTGTAACTCAAAAACACTAATGTTAGCCTGAAAACCTTCAAAGTGAACCCTTGTTGAATATGATCTCTGTTCCAGGGTAATGAATAGGTTCTTACTGTGGCGGATGTTTCAGTATCTAGGCCTATTTTAGCCCAGTGTTTCAGTATCTAGGCCTATTTTAGCCCAGTGTTTCAGTATCTAGACCTATTTTAGCCCAGTGTTTCAGTATCTAGGCCTATTTTAGCCCAGTGTTTCAGTATCTAGGCCTATTTTAGCCCAGTGTTTCAGTATCTAGGCCTATTTTAGCCCAGTGTTTCAGTATCTAGGCCTATTTTAGCCCAGTGTTTCAGTATCTAGGCCTATTTTAGCCCAGTGTTTCAGTATCTAAGCCTATTTTAGCCCAGTGTTTCAGTATCTAGGCCTATTTTAGCCCAGTGTTTCAGTATCTAGGCCTATTTTAGCCCAGTGTTTCAGTATCTAAGCCTATTTTAGCCCAGTGTTTCAGGATCTAAGCCTATTTTAGCCCAGTGTTTCAGTATCTAGGCCTATTTTAGCCCAGTGTTTCAGTATCTAAGCCTATTTTAGCCCATTACTGGGTCAATGGACCTGAGACAATGAGACAATCACCTTTTTTTTTTTACTGAAAAAAAAGCCTATTTTAGCCTATTTTAGCCCAGTGTTTCAGTATCTAGGCCTACTTTAGCCCAGTGTTTCAGTATCTAGGCCTACTTTAGCCCAGTGTTTCAGTATCTAGGCCTATTTTAGCCCAGTGTTTCAGTATCTAGGCCTATTTTAGCCCAGTGTTTCAGTATCTAGGCCTATTTTAGCCCAGTATTTCAGTATCTAAGCCTATTTTAGCACAGTGTTTCAGTATCTAGGCCTATTTTATCCCAGTGTTTCAGTATCTAGGCCTATTTTAGCCCAGTGTTTCAGTATCTAAGCCTATTTTAGCCCAGTGTTTCAGTATCTAGGCCTATTTTAGCCCAGTGTTTCAGGATCTAAGCCTATTTTAGCCCAGTGTTTCAGTATCTAAGCCTATTTTAGCCCAGTATTTCAGTATCTAAGCCTATTTTAGCCCAGTGTTTCAGTATCTAGGCCTATTTTAGCCCAGTGTTTCAGTATCTAGGCCTATTTTAGCCCAGTGTTTCAGTATCTAGGCCTATTTTAGCCCAGTGTTTCAGTATCTAGGCCTATTTTAGCCCAGTGTTTCAGTATCTAGGCCTATTTTAGCCCAGTGTTTCAGTATCTAGGCCTATTTTAGCCCAGTGTTTCAGTATCTAGGCCTATTTTAGCCCAGTGTTTCAGTATCTAGGCCTATTTTAGCCCAGTGTTTCAGTATCTAAGCCTATTTTAGCCCAGTGTTTCAGTATCTAGGCCTATTTTAGCCCAGTGTTTCAGTATCTAGGCCTATTTTAGCCCAGTGTTTCAGTATCTAAGCCTATTTTAGCCCAGTGTTTCAGGATCTAAGCCTATTTTAGCCCAGTGTTTCAGTATCTAGGCCTATTTTAGCCCAGTGTTTCAGTATCTAAGCCTATTTTAGCCCATTACTGGGTCAATGGACCTGAGACAATGAGACAATCACCTTTTTTTTTTACTGAAAAAAAAGCCTATTTTAGCCTATTTTAGCCCAGTGTTTCAGTATCTAGGCCTACTTTAGCCCAGTGTTTCAGTATCTAGGCCTACTTTAGCCCAGTGTTTCAGTATCTAGGCCTATTTTAGCCCAGTGTTTCAGTATCTAGGCCTATTTTAGCCCAGTGTTTCAGTATCTAGGCCTATTTTAGCCCAGTATTTCAGTATCTAAGCCTATTTTAGCACAGTGTTTCAGTATCTAGGCCTATTTTATCCCAGTGTTTCAGTATCTAGGCCTATTTTAGCCCAGTGTTTCAGTATCTAAGCCTATTTTAGCCCAGTGTTTCAGTATCTAGGCCTATTTTAGCCCAGTGTTTCAGGATCTAAGCCTATTTTAGCCCAGTGTTTCAGTATCTAAGCCTATTTTAGCCCAGTGTTTCAGTATCTAAGCCTATTTTAGCCCAGTGTTTCAGTATCTAGGCCTATTTTAGCCCAATGTTTCAGTATCTAGGCCTATTTTAGCCCAGTGTTTCAGTATCTAGGCCTATTTTAGCCCAGTGTTTCAGTATCTAGGCCTATTTTAGCCCAGTGTTTCAGTATCTAAGCCTATTTTAGCCCAGTGTTTCAGTATCTAGGCCTATTTTAGCCCAGTGTTTCAGTATCTAAGCCTATTTTAGCACAGTGTTTCAGTATCTAAGCCTATTTTAGCCCAGTGTTTCAGTATCTAGGCCTACTTTAGCCCAGTGTTTCAGTATCTAGGCCTATTTTAGCCCAGTGTTTCAGTATCTAGGCCTATTTTAGCCCAGTGTTTCAGTATCTAGGCCTATTTTAGCCCAGTATTTCAGTATCTAAGCCTATTTTAGCACAGTGTTTCAGTATCTAGGCCTATTTTATCCCAGTGTTTCAGTATCTAGGCCTATTTTAGCCCAGTGTTTCAGTATCTAGGCCTATTTTAGCCCAGTGTTTCAGTATCTAGGCCTATTTTAGCCCAGTGTTTCAGTATCTAAGCCTATTTTAGCCCAGTGTTTCAGTATCTAGGCCTATTTTAGCCCAGTGTTTCAGGATCTAAGCCTATTTTAGCCCAGTGTTTCAGTATCTAAGCCTATTTTAGCCCAGTGTTTCAGTATCTAAGCCTATTTTAGCCCAGTGTTTCAGTATCTAGGCCTATTTTAGCCCAGTGTTTCAGTATCTAGGCCTATTTTAGCCCAGTGTTTCAGTATCTAGGCCTATTTTAGCCCAGTGTTTCAGTATCTAGGCCTATTTTAGCCCAGTGTTTCAGTATCTAAGCCTATTTTAGCCCAGTGTTTCAGTATCTAGGCCTATTTTAGCCCAGTGTTTCAGTATCTAAGCCTATTTTAGCACAGTGTTTCAGTATCTAAGCCTATTTTAGCCCAGTGTTTCAATATCTAGGCCTATTTTATCCCAGTGTTTCAGTATCTAGGCCTATTTTAGCCCAGTGTTTCAGTATCTAGGCCTATTTTAGCCCAGTGTTTCAGTATCTAGGCCTATTTTAGCCCAGTGTTTCAGTATCTAAGCCTATTTTAGCCCAGTGTTTCAGTATCTAGGCCTATTTTAGCCCAGTGTTTCAGGATCTAAGCCTATTTTAGCCCAGTGTTTCAGTATCTAAGCCTATTTTAGCCCAGTGTTTCAGTATCTAAGTAAGCCTATTTTATATTTTCATGATAAAAATATACAAGAGATTTGTAATAGAGATCTCTTTATTATAGTGCATTTCTCAGATGTTACAAGATGGGTTAAAAAAAGTAAAAACAAAGGGAAATCCTTAAGTAAAAGAAAAGACATATGCACACACACCTTGTGTCATTTGCACAGAAAATGATCTCAAAATGAAAGCTTCACATCTGAACAAGGGTAGCTAAATTAAATTGTCAAGTTAAAATAAACGTTCATACAGAAGTTCATATACACTTTAATTACCTGCCATATGCCGGAAGTGACGTTCATCATTCAATTCAATGGATTTTCTTTTAGCACTAAACTCTATAATATCGTTACAGGAAAAAGGCCAAAAATTAGATTAGAGTTATTCATTTGTTGAAACCATTTTCTGGAACAATTCATAAAATAAAAATAAGAAAAGAGATCTAATTGTCCAGTTGTACACAGATACAAGGGTAAAGGTCAGTCCTTCCCTCAAGAGGTCAGTGTGGGGCTGGGACCTTAGGGTCATCTTCAATCAGCAGGGGGTGTGTACAGTACAGTGTACTAAGGGTTTCTCAACTAAATTCGCAGTAGCCTTTGGAATACATGGGATATACAGAAAACCGTTGTCAGTTATGGTATGCATTTTGAAGCTGTGTGTTGATGTGGAGAACAGCCACGGCTTAATTTGCACATGGTGACTGTCTGCTGGTGTAGTTGCTATGGCGATGCTGATGGGAGAGAGTTGTCAATGAGAGCACTGCTGATGTGAGCGGAAACCTCAAGCTTTCCCTCCGCTGCTTGTTGTAAAGAGGTTGATGATGCAACCTTCCATGGTCTAGTTACAGTACTATTGTATTATAGTGCAAGCTGGTCATGTTTCACATGGAGCGAAGGGGAAGATGTGACTCTACCTGTGCAGCAGAACCGGGATAACTAACCCTGACGACACATATAGAGCAAACAACCTAGAAAGCCCCGCATAGGGTGTGTGTTCACAATGCAGAGTTTGGATTGTAGGCTGAAGTAAAGCGTAATGCATTGAATGCCATGAGAGCTTGATAACAACACAGCACTATGAGGAATTGGAGAAGAGTGCCGTATTAGTGCAGCTGAAAGTCAGTGGCGGCTGACGGAAGGAGCTAAAGGAGGGACTTAATGTAATGTCTGGAATGGAATCAATGGAACGGTATCAAACATATCGAAACCACATTTGACTCAGTTCCAATTATGTCATTCCAGTCATTACAATGAGCCCATCCTCCTACAGCTCCTCCCACCAACCTCCTCTGCTGGAAATGACCCATCAGGCCTACCCCATGCCCTGCAGGAAAGCCCAACTCTGCAGCAAACATCCTAAAAGCTAACCCAAACACAACCAGCCCTTCATAAGTCAAACCCCAAAGGATCCTAAAGCATTTTGATTGAAAGACTGCAGACCTGGCTCCTCAGCTCATGCTAGACCAAGGGAACCAGGTCATCTGTACAAAAAAAGAACAATGTAAATAAAATATAATAAAAAGGAAAAAAGTAGACAACAGAAAATGTAATGAGGAGAAAGCCAGAGTGGGAGCAACTCTCAAAAGGCCTCGCTGTTCCAGTGGACAGGAACGGTGCTGAAAACACCCAACTAATCCCATGTACACTAGCAGAGCTGTGGCTAGCTACACTCAACTACACTGACCCTCTGCCCAGCATAGGTAGTATAGTACTACACAAACACACACCCAATTTATTGCGTTTTCCATACCTGGCGGTAAGGATCTTTCACTCAATCAAAACATTATCAATGATCTCACAAGGCCCTGTGAACGGAACATCACTTAGTGGTGTTAGCCACCAATAAAGATGCAGCGTGATAAAGAGGCCATCACTTCTGATCCTAGAGGGCAGCAGGGTCAGCAACTGGTCACCATGGTTACCTTTTGGAACAACAACTTAGTGACATGGAGCCAACAGACAAGTATTCCTCCATTCTAATAAACCGAAAACAATAGTAACAACTCATTTCAGTCAGTAATGCCTACCAAACAGCTAACCCTAAAGTCCTGCAGGTCTTATCAAGCACCACCATCATTCAGGCTAAGGTGGATACGCTCAACAACAAAAACGAGTGGACGAGGGGCATGGTGACATCACTAATTTGTTGTGCTTCAATTGATGTTTGAGGGTTAGGACAGCGACTGAATGCTAGCTAATAACTTATTAGCTAGTGTTCCCAAGACAGCCAGAACAATGCGGTTGGGCATACTAGAACAAAACAGCATGATTTTCCAAAGAATGCAAAGAAGGATCTAGGATGGAAAAGCTATTTTTATTTGTCTTTTTTCCAACCTGATACAGGTTACATTGAGATTTATTTCATGGTGTGGGGTCTCAAACCAACAGTTTAACAAGAGTGTCTGACAGATCGCAACACTAGTGGATGTAAAATCAAAGTTATTTTTTTTAATCTATAAACTTTATTCATTTTTCAGATTACACATAAGACTTAGCATCCCGGGTCTTTCTTTGCCTTGTGAAAACCAGGGTGTCTTAAGAGCCACTGCGGGTGGGGCAGGAGGGAAGGGATGGGCGCTAGAGTTAGCCATGCTGTCATTTCCACGGGTGAGAGTGACTGTTGAAGGCACAGCAGGGCTGCTCCCACTCCCGGCTCACACACATGCACCCACACATACATACACATTAAGATCCACACAAACACTTGCACTCTCACACACACGCACGCGTATGTGGGGTATCACTGGTCAAAGCCCCAATGGTTGGAGGGGATGGAGTGAGAGAGACAGGAGGAGAGAGGGGCTGGGACCAGCGCTGTCGCCCATAACACACTGCGCAGACGAAGACGCAGACAGACGGCGGAATGGTGGATCATTTTGCGTTCTTTAGCTGGTTGGAGAGCCAGTCGAGGCCCTCGTAGAGCCCGTCCCCGCTGGTAGCGCAGGTGGCCTGGATGTACCAGTTACGCTGGCGCAGGGAGTGCAGGCCCAGCTTGTCTGTGATCTCCGCTGCGTTCATAGCGTTGGGGAGGTCCTGAAGAGTGGAGAAAAGGGTTAACCCAGGAAAACATGCGCCTGCAACAGACCTTCACAAGCCATCTTAGTATTAGAGGTCGACCGATTAAATTGGCATGGCCGATTAATTAGGGCCGATTTCAAGTTTTCATAATCGGTACTCGGCCTTCTTGGACGCCGATTATGGCCGATTACATTGCAATCCACGAGGGAACTACGTGGCAGGCTGACCACCTGTTACGCGAGTGCAGGGTCAAAAGGACCTTGTGGCTGCAAGGAGCCAAGTTAAGTTGCTAGCTAGCATTAAACTTTGCTTATAAAAACAATCAATCAATCTTAACCTAGTAAACTAGTGACTATGTGAACTAGCTTGTCCTGCGTTGCATATAATCAATGCGGTGCCTGTTAATTTATCATCGAATCACAGCCTACTTCAACTTTGCAAAACGGGTGATGATTTAACAAAAGCGCATTCGCAAAAAAAGCACTATTGTTGCACAAATGTACCTAAACATAAACATCAATGCCTTTCTTAAAATCAATACACAGAAGTATATGTTCTTAAACCTGCATATTTAGTTAAGAAATTCATGTTAGCAGGCAATATTAACCAAGGAAATTGTGTCACTTCTCTTGCGTTCAGTGTAAACAGTTTGGGCCGCCTGGCTCGTTGCAAACTGAACTAATTTGCCAGAATTTTACATAATTGTGACATAAGGTTGTGCAATGTAACAGCAATATTTAGACTTAGGGTTGCCACCCGTTCGATAAAATACAGAACGGTTCTGTTTTTTACTGAAAGAATAAATGTTTGTTATCGAAATTATAGTTTCCGGATTTGACAATATTAATGACCAAAGGCTCATATGTGTTTATTATATTATAAATAAGACTATGATTTGATAGAGCAGTCTGACTGAGCGGTGGTAGGCAGCAGGCTCGTAAGCATTCATTCAAACAGTACTTTACTGCGTTTGCCAGCAGCTCTTAGCAATGCTTGTTGCACAGCGCTGTTTATGACTTCAAGCCTATCAACTCCCGAGATTAGACTGGCAATACTAAAGTGCCTATAAGAACATCCAATAGTCAAAGGTATATGAAATACAAATGGTAGAGAAAAATAGTTGATGCGTCATAATTCCTATAATAACTATAATCCAAAACTTCTTAACTGGGAATATTGAAGAACTGGGAATATTGAACCACCAGCTTTCATATGTTCTCACGTTCTGCACAAGGAACTTAAACGTTAGCTTTTTTACATGGCACATTTACTTTCTTATCCAACACCGGGTTTTTGCATTATTTAAACCAAATTGAACATGTTTCATTATTTATTTGAGACTAAAGTGATTTAATTTTAGTATTATATTAAGTTAAAATAAGTGTTCATTGTTCATTCAGTATTGTTGTAATTGTCATTATTACAAATGTATACATAAAAAAAAAAAATCATGTTTCTTAAATATTTATATATATATATATATATATATATATATATACAAATTTTTCTATTTTTTTTCTATTTTTCTTTCTTTCTTTTTTCCCATTTTTATTTTATTTATTTATTTATTTATTTATTTATTTATTTTTTAAATCGGCCGATTAATCAGTATCGGCTTTTTTTGGTCCTCCAATAATCAGTATCGAAAAATCATAATCGGTCGACCTCTACTTAGTATAGAGGGAGTCCATTGTATGACCTTGAGTTGAACTACTAGTATCTGCAAACCATATGAATAATAATACTGTACTACCAATTACAGATTCAGTTTACCGGTGAAGCCTTGGGCTGCGTTAACACAGGCAGCCCAATTGTGATCTTTTGCCCAATTAGTGACAAAATATCTGATCTGATTGGTCAAAAGACCAAATTAGTGGAAAAAGAGATCACCTGTTAGTCTCGCTCTGCTCAGTGTAAAATTGAGCTCTGATTCCATTTGAAAGAATTCGACGCACAGCTCACGCCGAAAGAACTTGATTTAAGTGGCCCACTCTTTACGCGTCAAGCTGAATTTACATGTCCAGTGTAGCAGGTATAGGAAACTACTGTTTTCCTGACGCACTAGTGTCTCTCCCCAGTTAGTCAGTTCACCTGTTTGTTAGCGAACACAAGAAGCACAGCGTCCCTCAGCTCGTCCTCAGCCAGCATCCTTGTCAGCTCCTCCCGCGCCTCGTTCACTCTCTCCCTATCGTTACTGTCCACCACAAAGATCAGACCTGAGAGAAGCAGAGGGAGAGAAAGGATGGAGGGTGAGGAAAACAAAAACATTTACCTGGGACAGTCTTGACTCAAAAAGCCAGAAAGAGTGAAGATGGTGCTGAGGGGGTTCTGGTGACAGTGTCCACTCACCTTGGGTGTTCTGGAAGTAGTGCCGCCACAGAGGCCTGATCTTGTCCTGACCGCCCACATCCCACACAGTAAAGCTGATGTTCTTGTATTCTACCGTCTCAACGTTAAAACCTGAGAAAGCGAAAGAGATCAGTTACGTCAGAAACCTAAGACACTAACATTCCAAGAGGCTGTGTGAGATGACATATCAGCAATCCCAAACAGGCAAGCTCAATCACTCCTTTAACACAAATGCCTGCATGAAATGTCTTTGCTCAAATGTAGCTGCAAATTAAAATGTATATTTGAATAAAATATGCAAAGTGAATGAACATCTACAGGAATATGTAATGTCATCAGCCTTGTGTTACATTCATATAATTAAACATTTATTTTGGGGGGGGGGGGGCTGTAGAGCGCCATTCATTCCTATATTTAAAAGTCACTTAATCCCTATGACAACAGCCACATTGCAGGACGTTGCCTGCCTGCGGGGGCTCTGCAGCTGATGTAGGCAGCTACTCTGGGCATGTGGGCAGTGATCAGGGTTCGGATGAGATGGGGACAGAGGGAGTACATGGCTGTACGTATGACATTCATTTCCACTCCACTACAACTACACAAACGGGAGCCTAGACCTCATGAAAATCGCATGGAGCAAGGTATTGGAGGAGTATTGGGGAGCATTTCAGGAGGGGTTTGTACCTAGGTGAGGAATGTGTGATGAGAAGGGGTAAAAGGGATAAGGCTAAGCTACTCACCGATGGTAGGGATTGTGGTGACGATCTCTCCCAGTTTGAGCTTGTACAGGATGGTGGTCTTGCCGGCAGCGTCCAGCCCCACCATCAGAATCCGCATCTCTTTTTTACCAAAGAGATTCTTAAACAGGCCTGCAAACATGTTCCCCATCTTGGCTAATCTGGAGGAAGGGAGACAGAAACCAAAACAGTTGAGCTAGTAGTCGTACAACATTCATTGTGCCTAACACCGGGCTAAACCGTCTGTGTATATGTGTGTCCACGTGTTCGGTAACACAAAAGCTTGCTGACGTATGTGAGCAGTGTGGATGAAATGATTCATTAACGTTAAAATATTCTGCACCGCTCCCGCATACGTGGGTGGTGTGGGATCGGTGTAAAACACATTTTTTATGAATCCACTTATAACTGTATATACTGGTTCCCATCCTTGGTAATTTCATTAAGATTTTTGACCTACGAGGGTAATAATGTCAGGCTAAGCTTCCTTATCTCTGATAAAGGGCAACCACCGAGAGTAAATTCATGAGGGGGAGAAAAAGTGCTGAGAAAAGCATTCAGTCGCTGTCTGTGTTTATTTTGCGTCTTAACAATGGGCCCTCACAGCGGCGCCTCTGGGTCTCACACCACACACAAGCAGGACTTGGCTGATGGGGCTTGCAGGTCAGTGTTGTTCTGAGTGGCAGGCAACTGTTTACTCATAGCCAGGAGCAGAGAAGTGGATCACATGACTGGCAGAGCACTGACCAGAGACATGATCCAGAGGTAGGAACACCTATTGCCCAACACCCACCAGGCAAGAACACAAACAGGCTCTGTAACAGCAGCCACAACGATTAGAATGTAATAGCCTAGTCAGTCCCAAATAGAAGCCTACATACATGTCTAACAACACCATAAATAATTCATGTTTTTTTAACATAACTTTCTCAATGTTGAAATGCGTTTCTAAATGTACAAGGGTCTTTCCACCAATTTGGTGCCTTTTGAGAAGTGTAAATTTCCCAATTTCAACTTCATGAAAAAAATACAAATAAAAATCCTCTCCCAAGAGGTGCAAAATAAAGTAACAGGGTTGATGATTAATTCTTAAATCAACCATAAAATTTGGGGTGGCAGGTAGCCTAGTGGTTAGAGCGTTGGACTAGTAACCGAAAGGTTGCAAGATCGAATCCCCGAGCTGACAAGGTAAAAATCTGTTGTTCTGCCCCTGAACAAGGCAGTTAACCCACTGTTCCTAGGCTGTCATTGAAAATTTGAATTTGTTGTTAACTGCCTCGCCTAGTTCAATAAAGGTGTAAAAAATCATCCACTTATGACAGGGAAACTGTCACAGAAACGTGTGTGCAACCGGGAGGGGCAATTGAATGCAAGCGTCACACACAAAAAAATACATTGTTACAACATTTCTAGTCTATGGGTAACAGGGTTGACATGTTATGCTCGACCCACTCAGTTTTGCACCACAAAATTGCCAAAATGAGTAGAATCAACTCATCTGCTTTTACTCTAAGATATTACTATTAAAATGTTCAATGTTTTAAAAGACAGTGTCACCATATTAAAATGAGAGTAAATTTCACATAACAGGGTTGAGGGACATACTTAAATGAATCGCATCACATAAATAATAATCTTCAGAAATAACTATCTAGCAACAAAATGACTAGGGCTTTACAATGATGCTGAACCATGGAGAAGTTTAGGGATTAAGTGGGTTAGATTCGTCATATAAGTGAGAGCAAAATGCTGCATTTTGGCAGTTTAGCAGATTTATTGAATTCACCATGTTGTCTATAATATTAAAGGGCATTTAATATAACAGGCTTTTAAAATACACTATTGGTGCACAATTTCTAATTAAATTATCGAAGGGTGGCAAAAGGCACTCATGGAATGACCCACAAATGTATCAATTGTTGACTTTCGTTTTTAAATCAGGCATATTCATTGCAATAACAATCCTTCCTATTATTCAGTATGTTGCCAAGCACATCGCAGAATCATGTGATTTAAGACAGCCTATAAATGAAACAGGCTCACTACATCAGAAAAATAGTGTATCCTAAACACCATGACAAAAACAGATTCATATTTGAGACAAGTTAGCGGTCTTAATAGAAACTGGACAAGAGTAGGGGACGATGGGAACGCATTATAAAAGACCCATACAGGTGTTGTAGGTGAAATGAAGAGCATGCAGGCTGAGCTCAAGGAAAAGCACACAATGAGGCCAGTGATGTGGCGAATATAGGTCAGCGCTCAGAGGAACCAGAGTACTAGAGGCTGGATATGGGATAGGTAACAACACACCTGTAAGCAGAGACACACTGCTGAATTAACCAGGAGAGAGACAGGGAAACAATGATCCTGTCACACCAAATAGGCTAATGAACACTCAGGTCTTTCTCCAAAGGACACAAATGACTTCTAAAATAATGGAACATTTTGCTACACAACTCTGATCTTGTGCAAAATCCCTCCCACTAACACATGCCTACGAATGATAGCATAAGATAACACCAACACAGTATTATTACACTCCTTCAAGACAATTGTGTGGCAAATGGTATAGAAATGAACATAATTCATAAAGGCGTTCTTCGGTGGAAACATTCTGAAGCCATTTAAATATGACACACGCCCTAGCACTTCTGAAAAACTATACAACGACTGTAGGCAAACAAAAGCTAGGAGGGGTGTGATTTGAGTTCTAACATCATGAACACAGGGAGTTGTCAGTTTCACAAAGTGCCTTCCTGGATTCAGAATGTGACAACGAATCTAGCTCTAGCCAACAGACATTCCACAGAGGGAAGTTTCAGAACTAGAAAAGCTCATAGCTTGCAGATTTCTAACAATGACATCACAACAATGGAAGCTGATTTGAATCAGGATTGTCCATCCTGTTCCTCAACTAAAGCAAAGAGGAAGTACTCAGAATGCATCGTCCTCAGAGAAAACAGGAATGATAGGGGAGGGGTATGGGAGGCCAGCAGCAAGTCATCAGAGAGTAGTTAAGTGAACGTATCACAGTATGCATGTGATAATGGCTGCCTGAGGTGGAGTCTTTTTTGGGGTGCATCGGCAGTCAGTGTTAATCTATCAAAACACACATCATCCCTATGACAGTCACTAGAATGCCAATGTGGCAGAAGGGACTTTTTTGCGCATGTCCTGAACAATCTTTGAAAAATATTTTCAGCAACACATTAATATTGAGGGAACACTAGGGGCATCAAGGAGGCTCATTTTCTGGTTGGACAGGCAAGTAGTGGACATTTTTCTTTTAAGGCTAGCAATGCTTTTCCATAAGGGAAAGTTGAAACGTTAGGCATGCTGGGGTTATCCTGCTACACTGGTTGTTTGATCAGCCCCTCATCAGGACCTGAACAAAGTAGGAACATCTGCCAGAGATTCCTGGAGAACTCAATGTTTGAAATGGAAATGTATGGAAGACAGACATGGGTGTCACAATCATAAATAACACTAAGATGTGTGTAGCGTTGTATGCATCTTCAGGTCCTTTTTTGCTTCAGTTGTCTGTCCATTAAAATGACTTAGGTCTAACATAAGGGTTTAGCTAGTTAGCTACATTAATTTGTAACACACTAGCTAGTGACTAACCATGTGACCCGTTCAGTTTAAAAAACACTGAACAGTTTCCAAAACCAAATCTAACCATACAATACCAACAGTTACGCTAGCTAAAGCTTCCCTGCACAGCTTAGGTACCCAGCTAGAAGGCCGTAGAGACCACCACGTCCAAGTTAACCAGCCTGTGGGTTAAACGGTAAGGTAACTACATTAATTTAGAGATGTGTTTAACATTGGTTAGCTAGTTAATAAGCGGCGGACGACTCAAATCTCAATCCACGCAAATTAACGTTAAGCAGTCAGAAAATAGGCGTAGCTAGCTAACGTTAATTTTGCTTACATCGTTAGCTAGCACAAGCAAGCGAAGCGGCTCGACATGACTCAAAATAGGAGGAAGCTGAATGTCCAATCACAATGACCAGCGAATACTTACTGACACAATTTCAGTAAAGTTAGCCCTCACGACCTAATAATGCCCTCACGACTTTTACAGGTCGTGAGAATATAATGCCGGGCGAGCTAGCTAACGTTAACTAGCTATTGACGGCAGATGATCCTCGTTGAGTTTGAGTCTACGCAGGGAGATTCGTTGTCAAAGCTTGCGGTCAAGCCGAAAGCAAATAAGCAATCGTTTGCATTCCAGATCCATGAAAAAAAGAAATAATATAAATGACATATTATATTGCAACGTTGTATACATGTTTTACCTTTTATTGGCGGTTTCTCGGTCTTTCTTTTACGCTCCTATTCACCGCTAACAACAAAATGGCGTCTTTCACAAGTGTCAAGAAAGCCGCGTCATGGACGTTGCACATCGTAAGATCTTCACCAATCATGTTATCCATGCAAGTCACAAAAACGTACCTTGCTGTGCTGCGGACCAATCGATGCGGGCGGAGATTTACAAAAGGCCCTCCTTCAGTTTGCCCTACAAACTGAAAGACCAGTCAAACTTCCCGTAGGATCAAGCATCCCCGCCTCTTCCCCGCCCCCTGTTTCCGGGTTCAATGGAGACTGGAGAAATTTGCCACTGGCCCAACCCATCATCATTGGGGAGGATAGCAAACAAAACAAACCGGTTGCAATTGTTCAATCCAGAAGAATAAAAAAAACGTCCGGAAAATACAGGACCATGGGTGTGTATAGCCTTACATTATATATGGCAAGCAAGTGCGGCCTTATATGCCTTATGGCTAGGCCACTTGCCTATAATGTCATAGAGATTATCATCACAATCAATAAGCAACAGACTACAATTTACATTTCTGATCAAAGAATTCCAGCCTGTTTCTGTCATTCATCTTTTAAACAGCCTGAAAGAGTCAGAGCCAACACCATAGAAATAGGAATTAGAATACAAATTAAGTAATTTAATGGGATCTCTATGGCCAACACTAACATGCAAGGTCTACAATGACAGCTAGGTCTATAGGGCCAATAGGTAGGTTACCTGGAGTTGAGGTGGGCAGAGGGGAGAAGTGGGTTGCGAAGTTCAAGGTGTATCAGGGTTCAAGCGTTCATCAAGGTTGTTGGGGTCATCGTTAAAGGCTCACAATGTGTGTTGTTCATATTAAATCCACTAGATGGGGCCGTCTCCATGCTGCAGTCATAATGTCCCAATAAGTCAAAGCCAATAGTTTCCGTTTCGTGTTTCATTTCCATAAATCAACCACTCTGAAATTATAGGCATAGGCCTATGTGAGTGCAATATCATCAGGTGGAAGTTTGTACACCTTTCATGTTTGTGCTCATGGTTATCTAATTCAGGTGGTTGTCCGTTTCCCTCAGTTATGCAGGTGCCACACTGAGCAGACAACTAGATCTTTGATTACCCATTCATCCACATGGTAATTGTAAACCAGAGTTGTTGTTGTTGCTGTTGGACATGAAGTGAATAAAAGGGATTTGATATGAAAATGGCCTATGGACTGTGACATCATGGGTGGTATGCAGATATATCTACAGGTGTCATGAAGCACAGAATATCCTTTAATTAGGGGGTATAAGCCTCGAGATGCATTGCATTAAAATAAAAGCGTATTGTTGATGTTTGTCTGTATGTGATGGTGTACAGTAATTACTTATTCACCGTGACTAGGCAGTGGGCAGAGGGCATGCCACTTGTTATTAGTTTGTGTGTTGTCAGGGCTGTCTGTCCCACAATGTGTTGCTTCTCCTTGCAGGTGTTTGGTCAAGCGCCCACGTGAGCATAAATATATTACAAAATAAAGATGTAATCCAGTTGAGTACAAAAACGTATTTATAGATGTTTTTCCCTGCTGCTATGAAACAGTAAGTAAGAATCAAAGAAAAAACACTGTTAGGTAGAGAAAATTAGATTGGAGCCTTGGTGGTTTGTAAACATTATGACCAAAATTAAAATAGAGTTATCAAGAACGAGACAGACCATCAGCGAGTCTTTGCTGGCAATGGAAAATAGACAGCAAGTGATGGTGGAGATTCAACTGTATAAAAGTATGTATTGCTTAATATATGCCTTTGGAATCCTATGGCTATAATCCAAGATCCATTTTTGCTATAACAATTGTATCTGCATGTTTGTATTTGTAGGCTATGTCTACCTTCTCAGGCAGCTACAGAACTTCTTAAAGGAGCACACTCGGATATAGTCATTCTATAGCCAGCCACATCCTATAGCCTAAAGTTATTCTGGTATATGCCCATACACTTGCCCCTGGTGTATCCACCATAAACATGGCACAGTAAATCTGTCAGTGGGTAGAATGAAAATGCACCAGCACGTTTGAATATGAGGCACGATAATGACAAAACCCAGACGAATGCTCATCACAGCCAGGTAGATTTCCTACCTGTCACTTCCATCTAAGTGGGAGGCGTTTCAATGGTTGGGGCGGGACGACAAGGGAGTCCAATGGGCGTGTGGCACGATGATGCGCTCCCCAGAGGCCTTGCCTCCCTTGGGACCGCGCCTGCCGCAGTGGACCGAAGTTTGTGTGGGCCACTTAGGAGGTGAGCCTGCCAGACGGCACAGACTTTCCCAGTGCAGAATCAGCGAGATGAAGAGCAGCGTCGACCCGTCATCATGTGCTCTAGGCTCCCAAGGACCGCCTGCCTACTGCGACTCATTGAGCTCTGCATCCTCCTCTCGCACACTGCAGCATATTTTGGGTCAGCCACAACTCTTTTACTGTTATGTCTCTGCAGTTTTATTGTATTTTCCTTGCTTCTAACATATACAGCAGATCGATGTCGGTAGGAAATAATGCATGTGATGCGACGTACATAGCCTGCCTATATGATGGAAGTCCAGCGTTCCATGACTATCGTGCGCAATTACGCACGAGACCTTAATGTAGGACTGTAAATGTTGACTTGTTTGGTTGTTCAAGTCCACAGAGATGATTTATGATTGCATTTTTCTGGTATCTAAAAGTAAACAATGTAGACTAGTGTACAAGGCTGTGTGAAAAATTTTCAAATAGGCCTACATCCTTATGATACCACTACATATTATAATAATATTATTGATGATTATTCATTTGCCAAATAAGTCTCGGAGCAGAATATTTGAATATTTAAGATAGCCTTTGTATAATCTATGACTTGCTGTGAGTGTGAATGGTTTCTCACGGTCTCCTGACCTCTCGAGTTTGGCACCACCTCAATTCTCTCACTTTTTGGCAATAGTCGAAATTTGAATGAGGGAGCTCATTTGCATGCATAAACAGATTTGTTTTAATATTTTATTTTAAAATTAGAATCCTACACTCAGTTTCCTTTTTTTAGTATTATTATGTGGTTTTATTGGGCACATGTGGGTAGGACAGACGAAGTCAAATATAGGCCGATATGTGCGTAATTTTACTTGGAAGCAAATTCAGACATTTTGATATGACTTACTACGTTTATACTTAATTGCGCGTATACCTATGTGTAGTGTGTTGTTAAAAGCTTGTAGAGTCAGCAAAAACTATACATATTGTTTCGATTTATAGGCTATAAACAAAATGTAATTGTTATGGACACATGTTATAGAAATGACTCTCGAACAACATGTTTTCTTTATTCCCAGGACCACCAGAACGTTGGGTATTATTTATAGGTCTACATATTTATATTCTCTTGATAAGATTATTCATATGACATTTTCCTTTTTGAATTTGGTAACGTCAGTGATAACTAAACTGCACTGAATGTATACATTTGTCTCCTTTGAAAGGCTGACAGGCCGAGAGCCCTTGGTCTTTTTGCCTGCCCCGTTCTCCAATGAACCCCCAACGGGAAAAGCTCACCTAAAACAATGCGAGCAGATGACCCTGACCCGTAGGCAGAAACGAATGTGTCGCCGCGAGCCGGGTTTGGCCGAGACGCTGCGTGAATCAGTGCGCCTCAGCCTCTTGGAGTGCCGTTATCAATTCCGGAACGAGCGCTGGAACTGTAGCTTGGACGGCCGCGGGAGTCTTCTGAAAAGAGGTGCAATAATATGTCATCAATTCACAGAGTTCCATGTATTTACACACAGAGAGATATGAGGGAAATATTTCCACCTGGAGGGACGCATCATGGGAAGCATGTAAACATGTAGGCCTAATAGCCTAGACTGCTGTTGTGTTGTGAATATCGTAAGGGTCAAATTACTACTTGATGATGCAAATGATTTCTCAAGTGCAATAATGCAATTGATTGAAAATGTATGTATATTGAATTGATAAATTGACTGTTGTGGGGTAGTTGAGTGATCTCAAAATAAAGAGCCAGGCTAAACTCTAGTCTATAGCCTACAACAAAAAGTCAGCGGCTAACGCTCCACCACTTATAAAATAATTTCAGAGCACGGTTATGCTATCAGCACGAAGAGCCATGAACAGGTCAGCATGGAGTTAATTAAGGGCTAAAGAGCCAAAAAGCCCGGTGCGGCGGGGCCTACGAGGGACCAGTGGTTATTTATATCTCCCAAAACCGCCCAGTTACCAGAGGAAAAGGGCGGCGTGATTACTCACTTTCATCTGAGAAAAAAATCCTTCCTAGTCAAAATAAGAATTAATTGGATTAAAATACATCATAGCGACGTCTCTGAGCTAAGCAAATAACAGTGCGAAATCATGACACAACTCTTTAAATGGAACACTGGAGTAGAAACATGGGAGTAGAATGTAACCAAAATATGTATCTCATGAGCTTGGATGATAGTCTAGTCTTTGCATGTCTGGGCCTAGCCAATTTACGAGGAGTAAACAACATTTAAAACAAATATATACAAAAAAAATGTATTGTAGACTATTATTAATTGTTGATGTCATTTGTCTATTCCAGGCTTCAAGGAGACGGCCTTTCTTCTTGCGGTGTCTTCAGCGGCATTGTCCCACGCACTAGCAAAGGCTTGCAGCTCAGGCCGAATGGAGAGGTGCACGTGCGACGACTCCCCAGGAATACAGCATCGCGAGGCATGGCAGTGGGGGGTCTGCGGTGACAACTTGAAATACAGCACCAAATTTCTCAAGAAGTTCTTGGGCCAGAAGAGGGTCAGCAAAGACCTGAGGGCGCAGATCGACTCCCACAACATTAACGTTGGAATCCGGGTGAGTGAGTGAGTGTTGACGTGTGGATAAGCTCAAGGAAAGCAACAAGAAACCCATTAAGCATTTGTGAGTGACACTACTGTGGCTTAAATTCATTTTTTTCAAAATAGAAATGTATAAGCCTATGCCAGTAGCGAGTAGTTTCCTCCCAAGCTCAGGAGAGCATCATAAACATATCAGCCAATAACAGCTCAATTTTAGACCCACCAGCAGAAGACAAACCACAACACTGCTTATCATACAATGCACTCTTCCAACAGAGGCAGCAGGGACTGTGTGACTTTACCAGGTCTCGCCCTGACTCCTTGCCCATATATCTCATCCAGTGCCAGTAGCCCACTCCCCCTGCATAGTGGCTCCCTTCTTGTAGCCCTGGTGGATAGATAGCTACTGGGCCTGGTCTGGTTGAGGCTGAGGGAGGCAGCAAGTAACAGGGATAGGAGAGGAGACAGACTGCTGTCAGATCCCCGGAGCCAGGTGTTCCAAGGCAGGCATGATAAAGCTTGCTGTGCGGGCCCACAGAAAATTAAAGGTCTCCCGTCAGAGAGAACAATTATAACTGTTGCCTCCTTTAATATACGAGCAAGCATTTTTTCCCACATACTGTATGGCGCTGAACTGTGCTCTTCTCCATAAATCCACATAATGTTCATACGGTAACCACTATGTGTGTATTTGTGTGTGTAGCTTAGAAACAGCCAGCCCCAAGGCTCTTCCCCTTTACCTTTCACCTGAGGCAGCAGGCCCTTCAGAGACAGAGAGAGAGAGAGGGAGAGATACAAACAACAGGATGAACTGAAGTAGTCTATCTTATCTTTATTGAGTGTGGTGTTTTCCTCAACTTCCACTCAGTAGAGACCCAGAGGTGGTTGTTTTTCCACAACACCCCCCTCTAACCCTCATCCCTCAGTAATGTTCTGAGATGCCCCTGAGGGGTTCATACCTGCGTAGGGCGGAACTCGGCAGAACTCTTCAACCCTGAAGTAGCCCCTGGGTCTCCCCCTCCCCGTAAGGATGACCCCCATGCCGCATGACCTGTCTCTGGCCCCCACCCAGTTAGAGTCTCTCTGGCTGAGTGCCTCAGCGCTGGTACCCCCACCCCGCCACCACCAAGCTCAGTGGACTTTTGAACGAAGCATCCTTTGGCTGCTAACCCAAACTCTCAAACTGTTTCAGCTTTTTAAACTCTTATGATCGTTTTCCATGCACACACACACACACACACACACACACACACACACACACACACACACACACACACACACACACACACACACACACACACACACACACACACACACACACACACACACACACACACACACACACACACACACAAAGGACAGGGTGGAAAGATTCTCCTGTCTGTCTGTGATGCCTCGGGCTTCATAGGAGAGAGACAGGAGAGAAGCAGTGAGAAAGAGCTAGTTTCAACACATTGAAAAAATGAATCCGCAGGCGCTGTCTAAATGCGAGTCGTCAGGTGAATGAAATACTGCATGCCGAACAGTCTCCATAATCCATCATCTCAACCGTTCATACTGAGCTAAACTAAAGGATGACTAGCCCCATACCAACCAACCCCCGCCCCACCAACCCACCCTGCAGGAAACTGGTTCCCTCTGTCTAGATAGGCACCGAAGATAAGAGCCCAGTTAATGAATCAGACTGAAGGAACTGACATCTCATTCTCTTCCCCTCCTTCCTCCTCACCCTCCTTTCCCCCTCCTTCCCTTTCAGGCAGTGAAGAGTGGCCTGAAGACTACCTGTAAGTGTCACGGCGTCTCCGGTTCCTGTGCCGTGCGGACCTGCTGGAAGCAGCTGTCCCCGTTCCACGACACCGGGCGGCTGCTCAAGTTCCGCTATGACACGGCCGTGCGTGTGCTGAGTGTCACCAACGCGGCCACCGGGGAGACGGAGCTGGCGGGGCCGCGTCGCCACGGTCAGAGCCACCGCTCCACTGACCTGGTGTTCCTGGAGGACTCCCCCAGCTTCTGCAGGCCGTCACGCTACTCTCCCGGCACGGCCGGACGCTCCTGTGCCAAGGACACCAGCTGCCAGAGCCTTTGCTGCGGGCGCGGCTACAACACAGCCATGCACCTCACCACCCTCTCCTGCCACTGCCAGGTGCGCTGGTGCTGCCATGTAGAGTGCCAAACCTGTGTCAGGGAGGAGGAAGTGTACACCTGCAAAAATACCTGAAAAGGGGGAGAGATAGAGACAAAGAGAGGAAAAGATGGGGAGAGGAAAACTAGAACATTCAAACTGGCAGGACTAGAACCACTCAGACATTACTCTTGATAAATTAAAGGGTTTGACTTTTAAACATACCCTTACAGATGCCTGTTCTGAACTGAGAACAGTTTTGGGAAGCATGGAAATGGAACAAGGTCATAATGTTGTTGGTAGTTTGCCACTTGTCGGAATCGAACATGCGCCGTCTACTCAGATGAGGCAGTATCAAGACCACTTTCTGCTTTGCTCATACTGAATGCACTGACATCACAGACCTTAAGTGAGAGGGAGAGAGGGTTGCCTTGCTGGACAGTTATGGGCAGGGAATGGGCTCTTCACAAGGTACTGGAATGGACAGTAGGTCACCATCATTATTTGGCAACATCATCTCTGTGGGAGCGCTGACAGTTCCATTGGTCCTGTCCTCTTGTCAGTTTGTTCCTTAGTCCGTTTGTCTAACTGCTACTATGCTGTAGTACTTACATAAAGATTCAGAGCATTTCCAAAGCGCCAGAAAATGCCAAAAAGGAATCTAGAGCCTCTTGACGTCTGTCTCCCTGTCTGCCCTTCTCATTTGCTGTTTGCTTGTCTCTTTATTTGCTGTGAGAGCAGTTCATTCATTCATAATAGAAAAATGAAGCACTTATGTTGGCTATGTTATGTATAGTGCTTTACTCCTTTGCTTTAAGGTGAGAAATGTATCTGGGTCAATACTGATATCCACCACACACCTTAAAAAGTCCCATTGAATCACTGGATGTCTGAACATGGACTGTTTGTACAGGTTGCCTATAATCACAGCTAGTTAGTATGTCATTTATGACTAAATGCAGTCATAGGGTTATTGTGTGGTAAAGTAGACCTGTTGTCTCTTGTGAGAATGTCTATGATAATACTACATGTTTTACATTGTTAATACAGTAAAGGAAAAATGCAAAGGAAATTGCACTCAAACTAAGGGAAACTCCAAACAGTGTCCATAAAAACGGCTATGCAAAGTTGTTCTTTTGCTGACACTGTAAAGAACTTTGCTCTATTTTTTATTTATAAGTGGGCATGTCTGCACGCACTGTGCTGTGCTTTCAAGTGTGTTCCCCTGACCAAATCAAACCGTTTTCTCGACAGTCTAATTCAGACACATCTTTGTTCTCTAATGTCTTTGAAATGGCCCAATCATGCTGCTTGTTTTCTCAATTACCAATCAGAGAAAATAGCCGTATTTGACTCCGCCATTCTTCCAGTTCTCCATGCCAGACCTCGGTGTCTGTCCGTGGGTTAGGGTTGAAGGTGCATATCTGCCCCTAGGGCTTTTAGGCACCCATTTATGTTTCCAATATTTTTTACAATCGTTTCAGTTCCCTGTGCCAGTGTTTATTTTCTTGTTTATGCAGAGATGTAGAGTTATGTACATGGATATAACTCATATCAGGCTCAAAGCATATTAGACAGTGGAATCGTATATATCTCTACCTCATCTGGTCTTTGGGCAATTATCATAATGATTTATTTGCCTTGCAAATACTTTCTTGTGTCTGTCATGAAACTAAAGTCAAATTTTTAGATCAATGTACAATTCCTTTAAACTGGGTCATAGCTGTATACTGTACCAATATGATTTACATTGTGACATACTGTATATTCTTATTTAAAAGCAATTCAAATAAATCAACATATACATTTATAAAAAATGTCTTTGTCTCCATTTATAGTTACTATAAGTAATGATCATGCTTGTTACCTGTTACTTTATTTTACTTTCTCGTCTTAAAATGAAACGCATGCACGTGCACACACACACACACACTGACGCGCACACACCAATCACAGAATCACAGTCACAAAAGCCACGGCCATACACCTGCCCTGAGCTCCACACACGAGCAGTCTCTCTCTCCAGCAAAACCACTTCCTGATTGTGCTGCCCTGCCCTCCTTTTCATCTGAAAGGACTGTGGTCTCAGTGCATCACTCTCAACCACCAACTGCCCAACACATGCAGGGGGAGGAGAGCAGCACGCACATGCAGGTGTTCTGCCTCTGGCACAACAGGCCAGCCATGATGACAACAATAATGATGATGATGTCAAATATGATGATGCAGAAGAATGTTGTCAACAGAATGTTTTTTTCCCCTTTGACCTCAATATACAGTGCGCCCCTCAAAGGGTAAAAGGTCATATCTAACGCTAATGATTAGAAATTAAATATTCGTACCTGTGAGAGAAGGCTCTCCACTGGGAACCAAATCACACAGAGGTTTATTGTTTGAGATATTGCTACATTTACAGACTGTGTAAATGAGTTTACAGACTGAGCTTTTGATGTCTATCTCCGATCACAGTGATTAGACATGAACATTCTCTGCTCCAACATAATGAGCTCTGCTCTATTAAAACATCCAACAGGTCACAGGTTGACACGAGCAGACTGCTGGCTTATATAGGACACCACATAATGACTGTTTATCAATATTTACCTTTATTACATATAATTGCTTTATAATAAGAAGGGGGTGAAGAGGGAGAGAAAGGGGGAGAGAAAGGACGGGAACACAAGGACAAGACGGAAGGATGTGTCGTTTACTTGCGAGCCGGACAAGAGGAGAGAGATATGGCGAGAAACATAAAGAGAGAGAAGTCGATGGAAGGATGAGACGGGGGATCGTTTGGAGCCCAGGAGGCTGATCTCCTGCTGCTGCTGTTGTTTTATAATGAACTCCTAAAGCCTTCATTTCCCCCACTGCCCTGAGTGGAGGGGGCTGCTGAGTCCACTGCCATCTTCTCACGCACAAGCACCCAGGGACAGGACTGAGGCTGCTCAGAGCTGGGAGTCTGGAGAGCTTCAGAGGGGGGGGTAACATACACGTGTGTGTGATTGTATTTCTATGTGCAGACTGAAAACAGCAAGGTGAGGGAAGATAATTGTTTTTGCATATGTGTGTGTGCACCTGGGGTTAGCATAATGAGAGTGGTGTGCGTGTGTGTTTATAGTCCCAGTGTTCCTGTGCGGGTGTGTGAGGCTGGCCAGGAAGGCTGGATGTGCTCAAACTCTTCACTGTCATCCTGAAACACAACAGAGGCGTGAATGACATACACAATGTAGGGTGACGGTGGCAGTAACACTATCCGCCTTGTGTCTCTGTTGGCTGGGTTCAGTGGGTGGTGACTATGCTGGGCTGGGCTGTGGAAATGTGTCATGCTCTGATGGATGAAGATGAATTGAGCTCTGGGCCTGGACATTTTGATGCATATATTTGTATGATACATTGGCGTTGCTTAGCGAATGCCTTTATTCATAGCAACATACACAGCTTTCAGGTTTATATATTACTTATTTGTACAAGTACAGCAGAGGTTAACTGGAGCATAACGGGTTAGGTAGCTAGGTACCTTGCTCCAGGATACATACATACATATAGCAAGGTCCCCTCCTGTAATTTGAACCCTCGGGTCAAAAGTCTAGTCTCTGTCACATTTCCTCCTCTAAGGAGAGGGTACTGCAGGATAGCATCAGTGTGTATGCCCAAACCACCAAACCAGGCCACACCCTACCCAGCCCTGGCAAAATGGAAGTGATGAACAGACCAATGGATTGGGTGAAGGAGAGCGGGAGAGAGAGAGAGAGGGTTGAGGAATATGGCATAGGGTAGGAATTTGGAATGTGAAATGACTAATGCAATTGCTCAACCCACAACAAGAACATGCAATGCCTAGAGCCATGACAGGGCTGAGTGCATACCTCTATGGAGGGGCCTACCACTGAAGTATAGGTGGCTGGATGGGGAGTTATTACTGGTGGTTGACTGGGAGGCTGTTGATGAGTTTGGATACAAATAGGTGTTAGGGTAACTTGTGCTGTAGCATGGGTGACAGCAGAGGAGACATGGGCATTTTACTGATGACCTTTGTGGCAAAAGTGAGATCTACTGAAGGTTGTACAGGTAGAACTCACAGGTAGAACTCATGAAAGTCCTACTATGCTGTGTTTGTGTTTTGTATAACTCAGAGTTTTACGACATTGTTTTCTGACACTGTCATGTCTCAAACAGTGCAGTTTTCCGTGCAGGGTTGAAGTAGCACCCTGAGGGAGACCGTGCGGTTCATTGGAGACCGAGCCAAGGCCTCAGAGACAAGTACACAGAGAGAAACATAAATTGACAGTAGATATGATGCAGGACAGATGACAACTGCTTTAGTGAATTAATTTCACACAGCAAAGATGCCTCCCATCCACTCAGCCTGTGTTCGCCCCCCCAACCCCCTCCTCAACTTTTTGTTGCTGAGAATATTTCTTCACAGCAGGAAATGCAAACGTGTACTGCATTCATGGTTTAAAAAGGCTTTTAAAGTTTGTAATTTCCACTTAAAAAATGTCAGATTTGATTTGCCCTAACAAAAAATGCATCAACCCCTACAAAAAAGGTCCATTAATTATAATCCATATAATAATTCACATTTCCTGTTGCTGCAGGATTATTTTCCTGCTGGAGCAAACTTGCTCAAATTAAGATCCTACATCTGTAAGCCCTTGGCAATCCCTTCCTTCATGTCTGAGGGCTGCTGAGGGCTGGGAAACTGGTGGGGGAGGCTGTTCCCATGAGCCCCATGGCTGCAGTGGAGGAACACCTGCAGCACCAACACAGCTGTTTGCTCTGCAGCTACGGTGATAGGAGACCACGATAAGCCCTCTTATACCTCCCTATCTGACTCTCCCTGTCTCCCCCTTTCTCTCAGCTCCATGATGTGCACACACAAATACAAAGAAGCACAACACACACACACACTACACTGACACTGACACTCTCACACAAAACCCACACACATTCACATACACTACATACACACACACACACAACCACACACACTTTTACACTAATCATATGCTGCTCATATTCTGTTCTTTAATTTACTCTTATTATTATCTATAATCTGATATCTGGATGCCTAGTCACTTTACCCTGCCTTCGTGTACATATCTACCTCAAATACCTCTGCATGTTGATCTGGTACTAGTACTCCCCGTATATATCTCCATTCTTGTGTATTTCATTCTTCTTGTGTTACTATTTTTCAACTTTGCATCGTTGTAAGAAAGCATTTCACGGTTAAGTCGACACCTGTTGTATTCGATGCATGTGACAAATCAAATTTGATTTGACACACAGACAGACAGACACACACAACAGTGTAGGCCTGACCTCCATTACAAGCACAGATAAAGCTTTCCCAGATCAACAAAGTCCAGAACAGGAAAATAGAGATAAGGTTCAGAGCTCTGTGTTCTCAACACATGACATCTGGTGCTGCTATCAACTCATACGTTTATTCATACTGTATGGGATATTTACATTCATGTGGTATCACCTGAAATTCTACTTGATTGTAAAACTAAGATTTCTTGTTGTTGAAAGATTACCCTTTGTACAGATGTAGGATCTTAATATGAACCAGTTTGCAACAGCAGGAAAATAATCCTGCAGCAACAGGACATGTGAATTATTATATGGATTATAATTAATGGACATTTTTTGTCAGGCTTGATACATTTTTCATTAGGGCAAATCAAGTCTGACATTTTAAAGTGGAAAATACAAACTTTAGAATACTTTTTAAACCTTGAATAAACTATAAATTTGCATTTCCTGCTATGTGGGAAAATTCTCAGTAACAAAAGAGTGATCAAATTAAGATCCTACATCTGTAAAATCAAACCTCAAAATTATTGGATAATAATCAAATATGTGGACACATAAAAATGTTAGTTGCGATATCTACATTTTCATCATAGAACCAATTCCAGCAATTCATTCATTTCAGTATCACAATTAAAGTATTCATCAATCTATCATCTATCTTTCTTTTGACTTCCTCAAAACCACATTTTAAGACTCATTGACACATATGACTTGATGATGAGAGTGTGATTAAACCCCGGTGCATGACTGTGGGTAGGAAGCTGTCACTCTGTGTAATGCTACTGGCAAGCAGGGGAAGCCCGGTGAGGTGCTATGTTGTGCTCCTCTCTGTGCCATGTTGCTGTTTACCTTCTCTCCCTGGGAGAGCAGAGTGCAGGTAGACGGCATGTCATCCAGTCATGGGGGTGCACATGATCTCTCATCCTCACCGAGACAGCAGAGTGGATGCTCCGGGGTCTAGGTGTCACCACTCCTAGGTGGTATGGCCACAGGGCTGTGTGTGTGTGTGTGAGGCTGACAGCTGCATGATCCAGGCCAGAAAGGCAGCAGGTAGAGGGGGGAAGGAGAGAGAAGGGGAGAGAGAGAATGAGAGAGGCGAGAGAGACTCACCAGTATCGTCAGGGCAGTCATTTCACCTTCTCCTCTCTCTGGGTGGGCACACCCCTCTCACCTCCACACACCGCTGTGCTCCATTACAGCCAAAGAGCAGAAACAAATGCCAGTCGAACCCCTCTCCCTGGTCCCCATAGAGAGAGACCTTATGAATTCTCCCTCTCTTTTTTGACAGGTACTCACCTGCTTTCATTCAACCTTTCATCACGGCTTCAAAGACAAACTGATAATTTCCCTCAGGAGAATGAGAAGATCAGTTGCCTTCCAAAAAATGACTGGTATCCAAACATCGTTGCCCTGAAGCAATTTAGCTCATCATAATTGGGCTCTTCATTTTGTCTCTCCGGGGTTATGATTGTAGAGTTATAATGTATTATTTTGCCTGAGAAGGATCGTTCAGTGCATTAAATATAAGTGATTTAATAACATAATTTCCCCTTTATGTTTAAAACAAAGGCATAGGGGACTCATTCAGTGGGACGGGTGAGTTCCTCCACCTAACAACAGTGCTGCTGCCATGGTGTCTAGCCAGGAGAGGGAGACTGATCCGGCTCAAAATCCTCTAGTTCCAGGAAACTGCTTTTGACGGCCCCAGGGATCCAGCCCTGGCATCAGGAAATAGGGTGTCTTACTGGTGGTTCAGAAAAGGGGCCACACACACACACAGGGCTAAACATCTCACACATCCATCTTCACACTAGACCTATCCTGAAAACCACAACAACAAACCCTAATTCAACCCTACCTACACAGTCCTTCTTTGTCTCTTTCCCCATAGGTGGGTTCAGTGACTGATGTACCTGAATGTAACAGAACAGGGGAGTTTAACAGGAGCGGGGTTGAAACGGGCACATGATGATGACTTGGTCAATCAGAGTGAAGTGAGCATGCTCCACATCTGGAGTCTAGGTGTCAGTATCTGCCTGTAGTGCTCAGGTGTGGGGGGAAGACCGGTAAACTCTGCTCCTCCTTTCTCCAGGGCTGAAAGATAGAGCACAGACAGTGAGGACCCTACGACCTCAGAAGGGAGGCAAATACGCCCCACATAATCTGCCAAAGGGCTCGTAGGGGCCCTTCCTCTCCTTCTCTACTTGTCTGAGCTACATGTTAAATCTAAACATATCCCACCACTGCCCTGGGGAGGTGTTGTGACAACCGAAAATGGTGAGCAGCAAGAGCAAGAAGTGGCTTGAACATGAATCATGTTTTTTGACATGTGGGGGTGGGTTAAAACAGGCCTCTGTTTAGAAGCAAGTAGCCTGGAGAGATAAGTGTCAACCATCAACCAACAGGCTCAGCAAACCATATCTCTCATGATAGGTCGGTTGTGCTATGTGTGTAAACAATAACACATTATAGAGACATTAAGAGCCAATTCCCCTGAACATATAGTATCTGTCAATGGGACACCTGCACTTGTTTGGCTGCTCTGCTCATACCCTCATGCATCCCCAGTGGTAGGCTGATGGAGCGTGGGAGAGAGAGAGAGCTGATGTGAGGTGTGGTTTTGTAGGGGTGTCAGGGATAGCCCCAGGATGATTCTCTCTTCTGCATCACTAAGGATCCATTGTTAACATCTCAGGGGGGGGGGGGCACCACTCAGTAGCAGCATAATTCTGAGAAATCAAACCACGTCTGTTTCACACACTCATTGAAGGGGAGAGAGAATTTGATTGGCATCTTAACAAACAATCTGACACCTTACCTCATCCTCATTTATCCTGGGTGCAGACATTTGTGACTTCTCCCAATCTCATCTGTCCGTGGAAAGTTTGATATCATTATTGTTGGTCTGTCTGTATCCGCGGGCAGAGGAGGGAATCCTGGATGGACAGACAGGTGTATTCTGACACCAATCTGTGGAAAAAGGGATAATTAGACAAAGCCAGGGTGAGCTGACAAAACTTTGCCTGGAGACGTCTTCTCATTAAGTCTTTCCAGTTACATTTGTCTTCCCGTCAACAGATGAGCCCTGGCTGGATTGAGGGGGAGAGGATGCTTTTTTTGTGGGAACAGAAAGCACACGGTCTGTGATTCAGATTAAGGGTATGATATATGACATGTAAAAAGCTGAGAATAGATGTAGTTCAATAAGTCTGACTTTTGTTACGGTAGTCTAAGCATCAAATGAACCAAAATAGAAACATGATTTAAAAGCATCACTCAAATCTAGAAAGCTCACTTCCACTTCATAAATGTAGACTATTATCATGCCATATTTTGGTGTTGAAAGGTAAGAGAGAAAACATGAATATCGTTTAAATTGCACTAACTTTAAATCATTTTATTTAGCATTTTCCTACATTTCTGCTTCTACATTGTTAGATTGGAGCGGTCGAGCTACCTGTACCTGCCTCGTAGTGTCGCTGCAGCAGTTCTTTGGCTTTTATCACTCGGTGGAGCTTCCGTTATTCCATTTCCGTACACAAGTCTTCTCAACTGATGACGTGTGCATTGCACAAAAATCCACTTGTTTTCAGTTTCACAATAAAACCGGCTAAAGGTATTCCTCTATAGACCGAGGGTATTTTTTGTGTGGATTGTGTCTTGAAACATAAAAGGAAAATGGAGACATTGTACCATCAAACAAATAAGTGAGTGTTTCTGTTCTCTTTCAAAAAATAAGACATCTAACGTAGCTCACTTGCCTTATGATATACCGCGTTACTGTAACTAGCTGGCTAGCTAACAACATTTCATGACAAAGATAGTTTTAACTAACCCCTTCCATTAGTGGTCATGATGTCAACAGGAAACTAGCTAGCCAACCAGCTAATAGATAGCCATAGATCCATGACCAACAATATTTAACTATCACTACTGTAACGGTACGCCGCGTTCAAATCAACTGGGAACTCAGAAATCTTTGACTTCAGTGCATTCAAGACTATTAGGAACTCGGGAAAAAACTAGCTTTGACTGGGAAACATCGTTTTGAACGGTCATCCAACTCTGAATTCAAAGATCACTGACGTCATGATTTTACCTTGTCTGCCGGAGTTCCCAGTAGTCTTGAAAGCACCATTAAATTCACTGTCTGTAGTTTTCGTATCTAGCGTGTGTATTCAATTGCCACATACCATTGTCTAGTTCCTTGTCTATTCAATAGACCCTTATCTAATATTACGCTTCCATATAATATTTACGGTAGGCTAGGAATATTTATATATCTTTGCTCTCTGTCCTCTTTGATCAGGCAAATACAGGAGGTGCAGTCGCTCATGGGACGCCTGGAGAACACAGATCGTCAGTCTGTCCACCGTGAGTTCACTCTTTCTAAATAATGTATCTTCTGCATTCAATGAATGTTGCAAGTGTCAACCTCCCAGAAATGTTCCATATGCACAAAAAGTGTATTTCTCAAAAATGTGTTTACATCGCTGTTAGTGAGCATTTCTCCTTTGTAAAGATAATCGATCCACCTGACAGATGTGGCATATCAAAAAGCTGATTAAACAGCATGGTCATTACACAGGTGCACCTTGTGCTGGGGACAATAAAAGGTCACTCTATAGTGTGCCGTTTTGTCACACATCACAATGCCACAGAAGTCTCAAGTTTTGAGGGAGCGTGCAATTGGCATGCTGACTGCAGGACTGTCCAACAGAGCTGTTGCCAGAGAATTTAATGTTTATTTTTTTTACAATAAGCCGCCTCCAACGTCGTTTACAGAATTTGTCAGTACGTCCAACTGGCCTCACAACCGCAGACCACATGTAACCAGGCCAGCCCAGGACCTTCACATCTGGCTTCTTCACCTGCAGGATTGTCTGAGCCCAGCTGATGAAACTGTGGATTTGCACAACCGCAGAATTTCTGCACAAGCTGTCAGAAACCGTATCAGGGAAGCTCATCTGCGTGCTCGTCGCCCTCACCAGGGTCTTGAACTGACTGCGACTTCAGTGGGAAAATGCTCACCTTCTATGGCCACTGGCATGCTGGAGAAGTGTGCTCTTCACAGATTAATCCTGGTTTCAGCTGTACTGGGCAGATTGCAGAAGGTGTGTTGGTGTTGTGTTGGCGAGCGGTTTGCTGATGTCAACGTTGTGAACAGAGTGCCCCATGGTAGGGTTAGAGTGAGGGAAGGCATGTGCTCATTGTCCGTAGCTTAATTTCATTTTATTGATGGCAATTTGAATGCACAGAGATACTGTGACGAGTACCCGAGGCCCATTGTCGTGCCATTCATCCGCCGCCATCACCTCATGTTTCAGCATGATAATGCACAACCCCATGCCGCAAGGATCTGTTCACATTTCCTGGAAGCTGAAAATGTCCCAGTTCTTCCATGGCCTGCATACTCACCAGACACGTCACCCATTGAGCATGTTTGGGATGCTCTGGATCGGCGTGTACGACAGCGCGTTCCAGTTCCCGCCAATATCCAGCAACTTCGCACAGCCATTGAAGAGGAGTGGGACAACATTCCACAGCCCACAATCAACAGCCTGATCAACTCTTTATTCGCGCTGCATGAAGAAAATGGTGGCCAGATACTGACTGGTTTTATGATCCAGGCACCTACCTTTTTTCAAGGTTTCTGTGACCAACAGATGCATATCTGTATTCCCAGTCATGTGAAATCCATAGATGAGGGCCTAATTAATTTATTTCAATTGACTGATTTCCTTATATGAACTGTAACTCAGTAAAATATTTTAAATTGTTGCTTTTTTATATTTTTTGTTAATTATTAATTCGGAATTTACAACTAGGCAGTATTTACATCTGTTCCCCTTTTCCAGTGTTGCGCAGCCCTTTGAGCCAAGCTGTACCCTGCCCTCCCTACTGATTGTTTTGGGAGGTGGGCAGGGCGGGCAATGTTCTGTGAGCCAGGCTGGTGCCAGGGCAGGAAGCATAGGGGTGGCGGCAGAGGGACGACTGGGAAGTCTTCTCTAAAGATAATGGTGGCAGCCAGTCGGCCGCCCAGTCGTGACAATGACATCATCTCGCATGTTAGAGGGTGGAAGGATGCAGCAGGCGTCCGAGCGAGGAGTCACTCAGTCAGGACGGGAGAGGGTGGGGGTGGGGGACAAGATGGTGCTAGTCCTTTTTAAAGGGCAGATAAAAGCTTCCCACAAGCCTAGTGCTGTTGTCACCTTGGAACCAAACGCTATCTAGAATCTCAGCAGTCTGAGAATGAAACGGGTGTAACGATAGATATCTGACTTCAAATAAGAATCAATGGCTGATTTGTCTTCATGAAGAGATTATGTACAAGGCCCTTTGTTTCAATGTGGATTAACTTCCTCTGCGAAGTTTGAGAAAATAACATATTTGCTGTCATCTCTCTCTTGGATTCACCTGAAACCGTGGGGCTATATTCCATGGTAGCATGGAATGGGGAAATCTTGTCTGTTTTATTAGAATGAACATAACTTTAACATTTTATTTTGTATAAGATTGGCCTATTTGGGGAGTGAAACAACTGTTCAGGGTGTGTTTAATAGTTTCTCTCTCTGTGTGTGTGTGTGTGTGTGTGTGTGTGTGTGTTTGCGCGCTCTCTCCAGTGTTGGAGAACGATCTGCAGGTCAGAATCGACCAGATCTTCAGCCATTTGGAACGTCTGGAAATCCTGGCTAGCAAAGAACCGCCAAACCGCCGTCAGAACGCCAAACTGTGAGTACACAAACTGCATCAGTGACCCAAATACACCAGAGGTGGCGTGACGATGAATGTTTCATAAAGATGGGTGGGACCGGGACAGGGTCGCAGCTAGATGAAGCAGGCAGTGTGCTTCTCATCCCCTGTGGCGACGCGGCTCTGTGAAAACATTCCCTCGGAAGCCCCGGCATTCCTGCCGCGTTGGGCAAGGCGTCACTTCAGAGCTGGGTAAACAGGCCCCAGGGGACAAACTGCTGCGCCCCGTCCCACAGCTCTCCTCTGATCTCAGGACAGCTACAGTACGCTGGGGCCGCGGGGCTGAGCCACGAGCAGGTGATGCTCAGGAGGAGCGGGAGAGAAGGGTGGAGTGAGACAAGGCCCTCAGGTGTTTCAGCCAGGTGGAGAAGTAAGACAGATTGGAAAGAAGGGAGGCATGTTGACTTATCTTAGTGACGATAGAAAGCTTTTATTGAGAACTAGAAGACATCCAAACAGAGCATACCAAGGGAGATGTCATGAGTTAGTGAAGAAGGAGTGACTAAACCACAGTCCTGAAATGCTGGATGGAGCTGGAGGCAAAGGCCGCCATTTTTACCCTCTGAGATTTCCTCTGCCATTATTTGGCTGGGGGGTAAGAAGAATGTTGTCTCTGTCTGTCCCCTCCGCAGGCGGGTAGACCAGCTGAAGTATGATGTTCAGCACCTCCAGACGGCGCTGAGGAACTTCCAGCACCGTCGCTACTCACGAGAGACCCAGGACCGAGAGAGGGAGGAGCTCATGAGTCGTACCTTCACCACCAACGTCAGTAGTAGTGGCCCACTCCAAAACCACATGTAATCATCAGAACACACTCATCTCCCGTGTAGAACTACAGTAATGTCTACACTCATGTAATGATAACCTAAAACATGCATGCAAACTCTTGCTTGACACACCACAACTGGTGTAACATGGGCAATAAAACCGAAATAATTTTTTTAGGAGAACATTGTTGAGATGTTACCGGTATTGTCCCCTACAGGATGCAGACACCTCCATCCCCATAGATGAGACGTTGCAGTTGAACTCCAACCTGAACAACGCACACAGAGGCATGGACGACCTCCTGGGCAGCGGCAGCAGCATCCTCACCGGACTCAGGGACCAGAGGGGCACGCTCAAGGTGTGTGTGTTTGCTTACACACGGGCCTTTCCCAACAATGCAGAGAGAAAAACTTATAGAGAATAAATACACAATGAGTAACGATAACTTGGCTATATACACGGGGTACCAGTACCGATGTGCAGGGGTACGATGTAATTGAGGTAGATATGTACATGTAGGTAGTGGTAAAGTGACGAGGCTACAGGATAGATAATAAGCACTAGCAGCAGCGTATGTGATGAGTCAAAAGAGTGCAAAATGATTATAGTCCTGGTAGCTATTTGGTTAGCTATTTTGCATTCTTATGGCTTGTTGGTAGAAGCTGTTCAGGGTCCTGTTGGTTCCAGACTTGGTGCATTGGTACCGCTTTCCGTGCAGTAGCAGAAATGTCTATCACTTGGGGGGCTGGAGTCTTTGACAATTTTCAGGGCCTTCCTCTGACACCACCTGGTATAGAGGTCCTGGATGGCAGGGAGCTCGGCCCAAGTGATGTACTGGGCCATACGCGCTACCCTTTGTAGTGGATGCCAAGTAGTTGCCATACCAAGCGGTGATGCAGCAAGTCAAGATGCTCTCAATGGTGCAGCTATAGAACGTTTTGAGGATCTGTTTTTTTTGTTGTTGACACTTTGCCAAGGAACACTGACCGTGACACGGCAAGGCAGGTCCCTGTCGACGGTATTCCAGAGAGAGGAATCAGTATTCCCAAAACAAACCCTGGCTGACCCGGTTTCTGTCCTCTAATGATCACTATGTGTAGTCGAAGTGTGTGTGTGTGTGTGTGGTGCTGGTTGTCAGCAGCAGGCTAAGTACATATTTCCAGGGAGGAGAAGAGATGGTGTTCCTGGTGAAGGCTGCTGTGTGCCTCCTCTTATCAGGGCGTCTGGTGATCAGATGGGCTGGCCGTGAGAAACAGCTGAGGAACAGACCGGGAGGACAGAACGGCTGGGTGTGGTTCCTCAGACAGCCTCTCCCTAATCAGTTGAATAGAGCTTTGTCATGACCAGGCTAAATGCAGGTTATGATACTACTGTGTATACAGTATTCCCACAAACAGCAATGAAGCAGAATACCCATTAATAACTAACTTCAGCTTTTTCTTCAGGAAACAGCAGCACAATCAATGGAACTTCGGCAGCTAATGTTCGATGTCTTTTCTCCCCTCTGTTCTCACTAAATCCAGGGGACCCACAAGAAGATGCTGGATGTGGCCAACATGCTGGGTCTGTCCAACACGGTGATGAGGCTGATCGAGAAGAGGGCCACCCAGGATAAGTTGATCATGATTGGAGGGATGCTGCTCACCTGTGTGGTCATGTTCCTGGTGGCCAAGTACCTGGGCTGACCATGACCACATCTGCAACCAGTTTTGCGTTGGCCTTGGACGTTTTTGCACAATAAGCCCATAAGATACGTGAACGGTGATAATAGGCTTGTCTTCAAATCGGAGAGTTCCTTGACAGTATTGTTTCCAATCGGAAGGCGAGGAATTATCCGTCTTTTAATTTCCATGGGTTTTACCACCCACTTCTATTTCAACCACTCTTTTGCACCAGTAAAATGGGTGTTAAGCAAGACCTATACACTGAGTGTACAAAACATTAAGGATGCCTTCCTAATGTTGAGTTGTACCTTTTGCCCTCAGAACAGCCTCAATTCATCTGGGCATGGACTCTACAAGGTATTGAAAGCGTTCCACAGGGATGCTGGCCCATGTTGATTCCAATGCTTCCCACAGTTGTCAAGCTGGCTAGATGTCCTTTGGGCGGTGGACCATTAGTGATACACACGGGAAACTGTTGTGTGAAAAACCCAGCAGCGTTGCAGTTCTTGACACAAACCAGTGCGCCTACCATACCCTGTTCAAAGGCACTTTTTTGTCTTGCCCATTCACCCTATGAATGGCACACACACACAATCCATGTCTCAAGGCTTACATTTTTCTGTTAAACCCATATCCTCCATGTATAGTGATTTAAGTGAATTTAGCAAGTGACATCAATAAGGGATCATAGCTTTCACCTGGTCAGTCTGTTATGGAAAGAGCAGGCGTCCTTAATGTTTTGCACTCAGTGTCTACACTTTAATTTGACTTCAAACTGAACGTGGAACCTTGCAACCATAATTCCAGCTCGCTGACACCTGCCACTCATCTCGCCGGTCATCCACCTGACAGCCTCTGTGTGAAGCTGTAGGTGGGTGAGAAGGACATTTCATGACTGGTTACCTTTTTTCCCAAACCAATTCTCCTTCAAGGTCCACTTGCTTGCCTTAGTCTCCCCTATAATGAGTTCTCCATTACCTTGTGGATGGCATTCATTGTGGTTTCATCTTCATCTATTTGAAGCATAATTTGACTGTTTGCTGCCATTGTTCCCAAATTATGATTCTTAAAATGGACAGAAAAATAGTTATCTGGAAATGGATGAAAAGCTGATGTTGCACCTTACCTCATCACACATCCTAATGACACTGCCTGGAGAATACTTATGTCAGATTAACCAATACATGTATGTAGCCCAGGGAGGAAGAGGGCAGTTAACAGGGACCTGTGCCCAAGATACAGACCGATAGTGAAAACAAAACATGTTTTGTGAAACTATCTGAACAAAGTGTATTGTCGTCACACTTTCAAAATGTAAATGATCTGGACATGTTCTTGGCCCTAGTCTCACTATGTTAGTGCAACCAAGGTTCAAATTGGAATTCTCTGGAGATAAAAAAAAAAAAAAGTAAACATTTTAAAAACAACTTGTCTTAATCTGTCTCTGAAGTGTACATTATTGTCCATGTAATCTAGCAATTGAATTAAGTATGGGTCAAATCTAACAATGGATATAAAGCATAGTTTAAATAAACCTCACTGAAAATGTCAGAAACTGTCATACAATATGGAGTTTACATTTACAACAGTAAAACTATTGTTTGAAACATAATTATTTTCAAGACTAGTACTTGAGGGGCCGTAGTCTGGGGACCTATCCGGACTGCATAGGAACCCCTACCATCACATCTAACATGTTAGTCATTTAGCAGACACTGATTCAGAGCCACTTACAGTACTGAGTGCATACATTTATCACATTTACTATAAATAAAATCCTGGGAGAGCAATAAGCATGGAATATTCCAGCAGGTAGATGAGAAACTACGAATGAAAAGTTTTACGCTGAAATTAGACAGTCTGACTCCTGGTCTTGATGTACAGCTAGCTGTAAGTGAGGCTACATAAAACGGAGCTCTGGCGCCATCTAGTGACAGCTCAGCATTCCATAACCTTCAGAGGAGAAGCAGATGTAAAATCCTCTAGCCTTATTAGCCTAGCAGACTTATCCTCTAGTCTAAAAGGGCTGCATGCAATACGCAGACATCTCAAGAAGCTTGTGCTGAGAATGAGAAATTCACTTTTCATTGCAGTTTCAGCAGCCGTTTGCCACAGTAAGTAAAGAATGCATGTCTGTGCTGGTATTTGTTACTATATGTAATCTGCCTATAATGTACCATACTGAAAGTACCCAGACGGGACATTTATCTTTATGTATTGCTCGCAACCCTTACTCATACCACTGCAGACTACACACTTCACCAGCTAAACATCGTTAAGACAGACATGTAGCAACTCAAAACTCTTTATTTGCTGACGCATTATATTTTAAAAAAGACATACCATTGCTGCCACTTACAGGGCAGTCCCGTCACCCAATCCTTCCCATACAGGATAATAGTTCAGAAAATGCCTCGATAAAGTATTCTTGTCCATCTTCATTCCTTCAGTTCTTTTATTTTGTACAGTAGCAACAAACCCCTAGAATGTTATTGGGGTTAACTACAGCAATTTTATTTACATTGAGCAAAAATTACACAAGAAGAAAAACATCTCCTTTTGAGGAGCATTTTGGAAAATAATTTAGAAACAAAAACAAAATAAAATACAATTATTGCAGTATACTACAATCATACATTTGTTACATGATGCGAAAGCAGCATCTTGATGTACAGATTTCAGTGCAAGTCATTTCAATATACAACCACTACCACTTGGAACAACATGACCTTTAACCCTACAGCACTAAGCGGGTGTGACCCCCCCCACAGTACCTCCAATAAAACTTGAGCTTCACCCAACCTCTTATCGGTGTTCCCCCACCAGTGACCATTTTAATTTCCTTATGGGCAACATTTCATTAGTCAGTAATAAAGAACATTCCTTATATGCCCATCATATTAGAGGGATACTTCACATTGCTCAGTGATCTATGTACACCATACCGTATTACAAATTGTTGGTGAATATTACAGGTCATGAAGAGAGCAAGTAGTCATGTGAGAAAATTAGATATTAATGACAACAGAATTCAGGCAGTAGACTAAAGCCACCAGATTACATTACAAAGTCAAGGCTGTTTCCAGTCATGGATGTCACCCTAAACCCCCTCTTGTCCCCATCTCATCTCCCCCTTTCCTTTCCCACAACACCATCCTGCTTATGGCTTCAGCCACTGCGTCTCTTTGGCTGTAATAACAAAGAAGAACATTGACAGCGACAATCAGTTATAAACTGTGGGACAAAAAATAAAATACTCCAGAGGTTTCTGGTTTCTGCTTCTCCCCCCCCCCTTTTAAACTGGGTTCCCATTCAAAACAAACTGCCGTCTTATTTGAGGTTTGAGGTTGCCTCAAACCCTCCCCCACCCTGTCCAGAAACCTCAGGGTGAATGTCAGTCAACTGTTCGGAGGGGTCCATTCAAAGAGCCCACAGTAAATGTCTGTTGTTTACCTCTGCACAGGCAGCATATCACAGCACCTCTGTCTGGCCAGTGGTCTAATGGTGGCCAGTCTGATGATATTCTCACCATCACCTGCTGCACAATGGTGCCACTACACCTCCCTCTCTCCATGTTAACTCTGATGTTTAACCAGGCCTGCTCTGGCCAAAACACCCTCCTCTGATGTGGACACATGGCTCTAGTGAAGGTCTTTCTCAGGAGCCGTGGTTAGGGGGGTGCTGGAGGTCCTGCCCTGAGAAGATGGGGTGCAGGAAGGGGTGGAGCTGCAGTGCGGCTGCCGCAGCGGCGTTAGAGTGCCGGGGGGCGAACAGCGTTGGGTAGAGGGATGAGTGTGGTATGTGGTGGAGGGCTAAGGGGCTGTGGTGATGAAGTGCTGAGGCTGGGATAATGTGTATGGGCTGGCCATTGAGGAAGGCCGTGTGGTGGGCAGGGATCAGTCCAGCGTGTCCCACTCCCAACTGGTGGCCCAGAGTGTGGCCCAGAGAGTGTCCCAGGTGAGATAGGGAAATGGGGGTGAGGTGGTGCTGGGGGATGTGGTGGACCTGGGCTAACTGGGGGTGCGGGTGGGGGCCGTGTGGGTGGATGCCCATGGCTGCAGCCTGAGCAGCATGGTGCTGCTGCATGAGGTGTTGTACTGTGGTGATGGCGGTAGCCGAGGCTGCAGACACGGCAGGCTGATGGATCTGGATCATCTGCTGCTGGGGGGGAGGGGGTGCCGGCTGCAGATGGTTCGCTGCTGCAGCCATGTTCGCTGCAGCCTGTGCTGCTGCGGCTGAGGGGAAGGTCTTGATGTGCTTGGCCAGGAGCTGCTGCTGGATGTGCTGCTGGGCAGCCTGCTGCAGCTTGCCGTACTTCTCCATCTCCTCTGGGGTGAAGGTGATGGGCTGGCTCTCCAGCGGGGCCAGACCGTTCTCCTCTGCCTCCATGCCCATGTCCTCCTCCTCCAGGCTGGGCGGGGGGTAGTTGGGGTAGGCGTGCATGGGGGGTGGCTGCTGCTGCATGTCGGGCATGAGTGGCTCCATCATGGGGTTCTGGGAGGGGTCCTGTCCCGGCTCGCCCTGGTATGGGGGCATCAGCATGGAGGGCTCCTGATGGAACAGCGGCCGGGGGTCATGAAGAACCTGTGCGTCCAGGGTGAGGTGGCGGGCTTCCTGGACTACTACTACCGTCTCCTCCACCTTCTTATGAGCTGGTGGAGGGGGAGGCGGTGGGGGGAACTCCCGGATGGGCTCCATCAGGATGACCTCTCCCCCGGCATCTGAACCTTTCCCTGCTGATGACTTCTCTCCACCATCGGGCCGGGTCAGGGGGATCGCAGGGAATTTCTTCCCTGCCTGCAGCTTACCGAACAGGGGCAGCATGGACTTATTGCCCAGAGCTGGAGGCAGTTTGGGCCCAAAGTAGCCCGATGGTGGGTCCTTGATCTTGGCGCCAGATTTGGTCCCTGTGGTTGGGACATCAGATCCCTTCCTGGACTGGATCTTATCCAGAAGCTGGCGGGCGGTGAAGTGTGAGGAAGAGTTCCTCTGGTCTCCCCCTCCTTCTCCCCGGGACCCCCCTGCCCTCTGGCTCTGGGAGCTGCTGTTGCGGTTTGGGGCTCGTGATGAGGCAGAGCGGGGGGACTGGGAACGGTAGATGCAGGAGCGGTTGAAGTCTCGGCGCCGTGTAGCGCTGTCTGCCCGGCCCCTGTGGCCCCCCTGGCCTCCACGACCCCGGTAAGGGGAGCCCTTAGTAGAGCTGGAGGAGCGGCTGGCTGAGCTGTGGCTGCGGCTGTAGCTGCGTCTCCACGACCTGGTGCTGCGGCTCCTGCTGCTAGAGCTCCGAGAGCTGCTCCGGTGCCGCCGCTGGTGCCTCTTCCTGCGGCTGTGGCTGCGGGAGCGAGAGTCCTCCGAGGACGAGGAAGAATAGTGACGTCTTCTGGAGCGCCGCCGCCCGCCGCTTCCCCGTCGATCGTACTCGGAGTCAGAGGAGCGTTTAGAGTGTCTCCGGTGGCGGCCCCCGTCACTGTCGTCACTGTAACTGTCTGAGTAGCTGCGGCTGCGCCGGCTGTAGGCGCTCGAGGAGCGCTCCGAGCTGCTGGAGTCTGACTGGCTACGGGATGCCTGGCCGCGGTGCTGCCGCCGGCTGCTCCCTCGCCCGTCTCCCCGACGCGACGAGCGGCTTCGGGAGCGGCCGGAGTCATCGCTCTGGCGCCCCTCCCGGGGTGTGGACCTGCGGCGGCTGGATCGGGAAGCTGAGCCTCCACCTCCTTCCTCCTCACTCTCACTGCTGGGTGGTTTGCCTGGCCCGGGGCTCTTCTGGGCCGAGGAGGAGCAGGAAGCGCTGGGTGGGGCGCTGGGGTCCGTCTTCAGACGCTTGGTGCCGTTGTGCTCCTCAGAGGGCTTGGCCTCGTCAGAGCCTTTCCCTGCCCCACCTTCCTCTGCCCCGGACTTCTGAAGTGCTTCTTTGGCTGGTCGTTTCCTCTTCCCGGGTTCCGCTCCTGTAGCAGATCCTGTTCCTGCTGGTGCTGGGGGAGCACTAGAAACCGTTGCGGCTACTGCTTTTTCCTCTTTAGGCTTTTCCTTATCACCACCACCTCCCTCTTCCCCCTCACCTTTGTTTTTGCTCTTCTTTCGTTTGTGTTTTTTCTTCTTTTTGGTTTTCTCTCCTAGGATCGCAGTTTCCGCGTCCCCGTCCACTACGGCTCCCTTCTCTTTTTCTTTGCGCTTGGAGCCTTTCCCAGATTTCTTATGCTTCTTCTTCTTCTTTTTCTTCTTCTTCTTGGCTCCGCTTGTGCTACTCTGTAGCTTTTGCTCCTCAGTCTCCCCTTGGGAACCCTCTATTTTTAAGGAGGGCTGCTCCTTATCAGTGTTGTCAGTGCTGGGCCCAGGGGTGGTGGTGGCAGCAGCAGCATTCCCCTCGTTCACTGCAGCAGCTGCCTCAGGATTGTTTTTTTTCTCAGCTCCTTCACCAGCGGGCTTGGAGGACTTTGCTGCTCGTCCAGCACGGACTCCTTTGTTGCGGGACAGTTTGAAGTCGAAGTACAGGGGGTTGCAGCTGTAAGAGAGGGCGGGCTGAGCCTTGGTAAAATCCAGCAGCTCCGAGGGCCACTGCAGAGTGGTGCTCTCGTCTTTGCTCAGGACCAGGAAGAAGGGGCTGGTGGGGATTTTGGGGCCCGAGTTGGGCTCTGGGACTGGGGTCTCCTGCTTGCTGTCTGGTACTACAGTGGGGGCCGTTGTGGGAGGGGGGTCTGTGAAGCTGGCAGAGGCCTCTTCAGTCTTCAGTTTAGGTGATGTGGGAGTAGGAGTGGGCTCTGTGACTGGAGCTGCAGGAGTCTTCTCTGGCTCCTCGGATTTGCACTCAGTAGCTTTTGGCTGTGTCTGCTCAGAAACCTCTGCTACCACCTTCTCGGTCTTCTTCTCTTCCACCTCTTCTTCATCTTCTTCTTCTTGCTCCCTGATCTCACACTGGTCTGTGGCCTTCATGAACACCAGGAACTGGAAGCGGGGTTTGACTCTGCAGTGGGTTGGTGGGATGTAGTGGTAGTACTCAGGCTCCTGGCCGGCCCAGCCTTCCTCCTTCTTCATCATCATCTTCAGCTTGTTGAGGGTGGAGGCTAGGGAGGCGCCGTCATCTTCTTCCTCCTGCTCTGGTTGTTCTTGATGTAGTTGCTCCTCCTGCAGCTCCTCCTCCTCTGGCCCTGCTGTTCCATTCCCCCCTCCTCCTCCCTTGGGGCTCTCGGTGCTGCAGCCGGAGGTCTCCTCCTGTCCCGCGGCCTTCTCCCCTCCCTCCTCCTGTCCCCCCTCCTCCTCCTCCTCGTCGTCATCCTGATGGAGTTTAGCGAACACTGCTGCGACCGTCTCCAGCTTCACCGGGGGTTTCTTGGCGAAGGAGAAGGACACGCTGACCTTGGAGGCCCCGGCCGGGGATGAGCTGCTCTTCCCCAGGGAGAAGTTGATGGTGGTGGCTGGTTTGGGGGAGGCCTGACCCCCACTGCTCTTCTCCTCCCCTGACAAGCCCTCCATGGCAGTGTCTGCAGGGGGAACATACTCGGGGGTTACAGCACTCCCCTCTTCACCCTTCTCCCCGTCTACTGCCACGGTGGTGGGTTTGAACATGGGACCACTTCCCGGGGTACTGAAACACAACGATAAAGAACATATTAAAGTGACGTGTTTCATGTGTTATGCGTTTCATCCAGAACACATTATTTAAAATTATAATTTCTCTTTGCACATACATCTGCAAACACTGCACTGATAGGAAGCTGCCACACAGATATTAGACTGTTAAACAGCCATCACTAGCACATTAGAGGCTGCTGCCTATAGGCATAGACTAGGAATCACTGGCCACTTTAAGGAATGGAACATTAGTCACTTTAATAATGTTTACCTATCTGGCATTACTCATCTCATATGTATATACTGTATTCTATACTATTCTACGGTATCTTAATTAATGAATAATGTTTACATATCTTGCATTACTCATCTCATATGTATATACTGTATTTTATACTATTCTACTGTATCTTAGTCCGTTCCGCTCTGATATTGCTCGTCCATATGTGTATAAAGTCTTAATTCATTCCTACCTAGATTTGTGTGTATTGGGTATATGTTAAGTAATTTGTTAGACATTACTTGTTAGATATTACTGCACTGTCGGAGCTAGAAGCACAAGCATTTCGCTACACCCGCAATAACATCTGCTAACCTAATCACGTATATGTGACCAATAAAATAAAAATGTGATATTTATTATTGGGTTACAGCCTCCACTTCAGCCAGTAGAGGGCGGTTGACTCTGCAGTATATACTGTAGCATGTGTTCACCGGTTCTGCTGTTTCCTCTGCTCAGCTAGCTCATGCAGCCTGCGTAGCAGCTTCTCCTGCTTCTTCCCACCCTTCCGTGAGCGCGATGACACGTTTCTCGCAAACTCCCTCTGCTTCAGCTCCTTAAGCCTCTGCAGCAGCACACCAAGGGCAGGATGGCGGGAGAGAGGAAGGGAAGAGAGGGGAAGACAGACAGATTGGGTCAGATGAAGAAGAGGGATGAGGGAGAAAAAGAGGGACGAGGGAGAGAAAGAGAGCAGTTAAGGATTCCTGCATCCACAGTAAGGGCAATGGTGCAGCAACACCATTCAACAAGACCATTTTATATCTGCAAAGCCCTCTCCACTGAGACAGGCTCCTTACACTTGTTTCTGGAATGTCTGGGATTTAACGCTCGGTTTCTCTAAACTCGTGTACACGGTGACAGTATACCCAGTGTGTGTAGGGCTGTAGCAGCGTGGGGGTAAGCGGAGGTCCTCCTCACCTGCTTATGAGCGTGGTCGTACGAGTTGATGTGGTTGTCAAACTCTTGGTGCTTCTGGTACTGTTTCTCACACAGCTCACAGTAAAAGTTGGCCCTCAGGTCTTCCAGGGCTTTAGCGATGGCCTTCTCCTTTTCCACCTGGTCCTATTGTTGGGGTTAAGGAGGGCGGGGGGGTAGAGACAGGAGATGTGAGTGACATTGACACAGATTAGAGATGGAAAGATGAAATAAGACCGTAAGATCAGAGCCAGTATAATCTGGTCTTTATTCTCCTATCATAGGGCTTGGTAGTGGTTGAGTAATCCACAGGAAACTCTATGGTTGTTTATCATTGAGGTTAAAAGTCCAATAACTGAAAGAAATCAATCACATAAGGTAACAAAGCGTACAAGGATTGTGCTTGCAGGTTGTTTTTATACAGTGCATTCGTAAAGTATTCAGACCCCTTCCCCTTTTACAAAAGAATACATTATAGCCTTATTCTAAAATGTATTAAATTATTTCCCCCCCTCAATCTACACACAATACCCCATAATGTTTTATTTTTATTATATTTATACACATGAATTAAAAACAGAAATACCTTATTTACAAAAATATCCTTGAGATGTTTCTACAACTTGGAGTCCACCTGTGGTAAATACAATTGATTGGACATGATTTGGAAAACCATATAAGGTCCCACAGTTGACAGGTCTCTTAGTGATCTCCATCATTCTTAAATGGAAGACGTTTGAAACCACCAAGACTCTTCCTAGAGTCAATCAATTGAAGGGGCAGCAGTTAGCCTAGTGGTTAGAGTGTTGGGCCAGTAACTGAAAGGTTGCTGGATCGAATCCCCGAGCTGGCGAGGTAAAAATCTGTCGTTCTGCCCGAGCAAGGCAGTTTAACCCCCTGTTCCCCAGGCGCCGACGACGTGGATGTCGATTATGGCAGCCTCCCTCGCACCTCTCCGTTTCAGAGGGTCAAATGCGATAGACACATTTCAGTTGAATGCGTTCAGTTGTACAAGATTCTCTGGTCTGATGAAACCAAGATTGAACTTTTGGCCTGAAAGCCAATCGTCACGTCTGGAGGAAACCTGGCAGCATCAATCTGTGGGGCTGTTTTTCAGCAGCAGGAGGGATCGAGGGAAAGATTAACAGAACAAAGTGCAGAACAAAGTTTCTGGAGCAAACCTGCTCCAGAGCACTCAGGACCTCAGACTGAGGCAAAGGTTCACCTTCCAACAGGACAGTGACCCTAAGCACACAGCCAAGACAACAGCCAAGACAACGCTCCCCATTCAACCTGACCGAGCTTGAGAGGTTCTGCAGAGAAGAATGGGAGAACCTCCCCAAATACAGGTGTGCCAAGCTTGTAGCGTCATACCCAAGAAGACTTGAGGCTGTAAACGCTGCCAAAGGTGCTTCAACAAAGTACTGAGTAAAGGGTCTGAAATAAATGTGATATCAGTTTTCCATTTTTCATGAATTTGCAAACATTTCTAAAAACCTGTTTTGGCTTGTCGTTAGGGGGTATTGTGTGTAAATTGATGTGGGACTTTTTTTTTTTTTAAATAACATTTTTAGAATAAAGCTGTAACGTAACAAAATGAGGAAAAAGCCAAGGGGTCTGAATACTTTCCAAATGCACTGGCATATGCCATTTCCGCAGATATACCGGTAACCCGCTAAAATAAATGATTTGGCACATGCATGACAGTATAAGTGTTCCATTGACTGAGTGTCTGTCTGTGTTTGTCTCATATATTCAGAATCTCACACCAGCAGACAGCAACTCCTCACATGAAGTCATCCAATTTTCTCCACCAGAAAGATGCGCGAGGGAGTGGGAGATGAGGAACAGGAGAAGCTCTATGATTCTCCAAGGCCGATTTTATTGCACCGACACACAGAGCGGCAGCAGAATCTTAACAAGACAGGGCTATGAGTCACTGGCACAGGAGAAAAGCAAGAAGGTATGCAAATGCAGGAAACGGGGTCACCTTGAAGCGAGTGAACGAATGCTAGTGAGAGATTGTTGAAACGAGGACCTTGAGAAGAGAGGCGTATGTATGGCCTGGATTGAGTTAGCTAGTAAGGAAAGTCTCACCTTGTATTTCTGCTGTAATTCCTCTGTGACTTCCTTCTCCACCTCCAGCACTTTCCTCTTCTCTGTAGCATCTTCGGCAACGTCCAACTACACACACACACGGTATATGTAAGTTAACAAACTCGCTATGAACAAACTAAAACAGCACTCACAAATACACAGACCCATTTTACACAGTGCATGTCGTAGGATACAAAATGTAGAATATCGATATTTTGCGAGCCACTGACAGCGTCTTACCTCCATCTCCATACGTCCCATCCCCATGACATCATATTTGAGGATGATGGGCACAGGGTCGGTGCGTCCTGGGGGGAGAGAGACAGAGAGAGGGATAGGTGAGGCTCTGACACTGGGACGGGGGGACAGCTCAGGGACAGCCTGCTTTTAGAGCACAGGGTGCTGGGGTTAGAGAATATTGCCTTGAAGTGCAAAGAGACCAGAAAAGCTACAGTGAACCAAAAACCAGCCATTCTCACAGCTTACCATAGCCACCAGGCACAGCACAGCTTAAGTACCCCGACTACTTCTCAGCTGGGTTCTCTTTTCTAGAAAGATGCATCCAAATTGCTGCACTGATCCTAGTTCTGAGACGTAACCAGCAGAGGCCATATGAGCAGTTCAGAGACGTCCATTTGGATAAGGGAGGGGGAGAGGACAAGGAAACGGAGGGATAAAGTATACTGGAGAAAAACGGAGTGGCAAGGACAGGGTTTAAGCCTGTATCTGTCGCAGTATCTCCGTGTCTCCCTCCAGTCTCAAAGTGCTGAGCGTAGCCTCTCTCTCCCCTCCCTCCTCCAGTACCGCAGTCCTGTTCAACAAGAACGCCAAGTTTACCAAGGACAATACTGCCAGAGGGGCTGGCTGACGCAGCTGCTTCAGATTACTGAGCAGAACACCACTGCGACAACATAGTACAGCCTCCCCATCACCCGGCTCTGAACTGCCCAGTGACTGACCCCACAACCCCCTGTACTGTCCCATAGGAGACCCAGCCTCTGGTCCCCCTCTACCCCAGGCCTCCCATCATGGCCCTGGCCTAACAGACTCTCCCCCTCTTTCCCTCAGTCTACTTAAGCCATGTTACGTAAGCTGTGAAAAGAGCTAGATCAGAAGGAAATTAACTTCAGAAAAATAAATGAACCAACCAAAAACAACCAGAAAACAGAATGAAACAGAAAAAGATCAAAACTATGTTGGAGATTTGACACGTAATTGCTTAATCCACTCATAATCAGCCAAACGAAGCAGAGAGAGAGGGAGAGAGAGAGAGAGAGGGGGGGAGTAAATAAAGGACAAGCACTGAACTACAGCGGAGTGACGTCACAGGCCAGGAATCGCCGTGGTGACATTGCAGGGGAGGGGATACTTACCCGAGAAAATAGGGTATGGGGTTGGACAGACAGGGGTTCTCAAAACAAAAAAAGGCACAAAACAGAATTTGGACTAGTCTGCTGCAGCAGTGGCTGTTGGTTGGCAGCCAGGTTCACAGTAAATCAGATAAGAGTCCAATCAGCACTTCAGTTTGGTTTCAGTTTTTTTTCTTTTTCTCCTTACTCAAGATTACGTTATTATCCTCTTGATCAATTTTAGACTCAGTTTATACCCTTGGGCAAGAGCGATTATGAACATTTTAAAGATGCTTGTCTATAGTTAACAGGGCTAGGAATTAACAAATCCACAATCAGAAACAAATAATGACTAACTATTATTACCACATAGCACAACCTATTAGCCATATTAAACTGGGTGTTTCGAGCCCTGAATGCTGATTGGCTGAAAGCCGTGGTTATCAGACCTTATACCACGGGTATGACAAACAAATAATTTTTACTGCTCTGATTACATTGATAACCAGTTTATAATAGCAATGAGGCACCTCGGGGGTTTGTGATATATGGCCAATATACCACAGCCAACAGCTGTATCTAGGAACGCTGTGTTGCGTCGTAACTAAGAACAGCCCTTAGCTGTGGCATATTGGCCATATCCCACACCCCCTTGTACCCTATTGCTTAATTCTAATCCACATGCCCCCCTACTTCACTAGCGAGGAGGATAGACTGTAGTCTCTCATTCTGAAACTAAAAGAGCATGTTTGGTTTGCATCTTAAATCATGTGATTAATACTAATAATGTAGGGCTGTAACGACATTAGCGGTCTGATCGCATAAAACCAGACATATTAAAAGGGGCTAGTGATAATACAGTGACTAAGGTCTTATGTGCCGACTGACTACAGTCCTCTATTGCAATGGAAGCCAGCGTGATAATCAGCATTGGTATAATAGGGCAGCAGCATAGGCTTACATACCTAATGTATTCATTAGTGCCAGAATACAGATGTGAGACTAATTAATTCCTAGCCCATGAAAAAAAAAAAAAGAAAAAAAAAAGAATTTGAATCCTCTCTGTTAACATCTGTCTGTTCTCCGAATTGTTCTCGTATCATTGTTATGGTCACAGCCCAATGGTATAATCCTAATTCTTAAATTATAGCCGCATGTGTATCAAATAAGGGCCTGTCTGGACTCCAAACCCCACTACAGTGTCTGTCTGCCGGTTGGACACATTAAGGCAGGGTGGATGGTGTGACGCAATTGGCCAAATGAGGCTCCGTACCGCATCGCCGTGTGCCCCTCATAATTTTGTAATAATGTTGAATGCTCCGAATAGCTCCGCATTGACATGATTGATTGACAGTAGGTGGGAGGTCCTGTATAAAAACAAACTCACTTCCTCGACAACAGCTCTGCTCCCCGAAGCGCAAGACATACGAATGTCCTGACCTGCGCAGAGGCCGTATCACCATAAATGCTGCACGGTCAATGCAGACATCCAAATGACAATGCAGCGCCTATTCCAACTGATAATGAATTGCACCCAGGTCTAAATCAGCCCCTAATTAGAGGGGGATGGATATTGAGCAGTCCAACCACAAGGGGGACTGCTTGAGACCAGCCCACGGACAGACAGACAGGCCACTGCAGTAAAGCTCTCCACCAATGGACCAGTTCACTGAGAACACGGGGGAGGAGTCACAATCCAGGCACCTAATCTTCATGAAATACAATTTTTTACAATTACAGGAGATGTCCCCAACTATAACCATTTTTAAAAACACAGTGACAATACCTTCAGCATTACCCATTCCAGTGGAAAACAAAGGGACCGGACAAAAAAGTGTGCATCTAAATCACAGTGTGAATCACAAGGTAAAAAAAAACTAAAAACTGAAAACAAACAAAATGAGAATGTTTCTAAGAGTAATGTAGATGTATATATATGATAATATACAAGCAGCAGAATGAGTACTAATACTGAGAGAGAATTGAAAGCCTATGTAGCATTGGTGCTCTGATGACGGGAAAACAACAAATGAAAGAAATGGGAGGGAAAAAAACAAAACAAAATAAAAACAATTCAATCGGGGGGAAAATAACATTTACCACTAAGTTTACCATCAGCACAACATGGGCAGGATCAAATCGCTGTAAAAAAGAAACACCAATTGGTTAAGCAGGAAGATTCGAGGCACATAGAGAAGGGTGGATGTGGTGGGGATGGGAGTTTGGGGGGGGGGGGGATTAAAGCCCTCCACTCCTTTCTTCACTCTTAGCCCTCTGGGTGCTTACAGGGATCTCCTCTCACCACCACACTCTCTCACCCACCGTCCCAGTCCCCAATCCTGGCTCTTACTACCCCAATATCCCATGAGTGCCTAGGACCTCCTGTTCCTCTCTCCTATACGCCGCATATCTGTGGTAAGTAACTCCCAACACCCCTCACTCTTCCTTCGCCCTACCCCAAAGAATGACAGCTAGAGCCAGCAGCTGGCTTCAATAACATCCCCATCAGATAAGAGCTCTGGGGGAGTTGAGTTGGACTCCTGTTCTTCAGGGTAGGGGATGATTGTTTAAACAGCTGAATGTGAGGACAGATCCACTTGGAACAGGAGAACAGGGCGAGGTTCCCTGTCCGGCTGTCCTACAGATCATGCTTTGAATGTAGCGTGTTAAAATATCTATCTATCTAACGCATCTGGTACAGTAAAGAGGAATGACCATGCCTCATTCGATACGAGCATGCAACCAATCAGCTGCCCCTGACAACAGAACACCACTCGACACACAGCCACCATTCTCCCCTCTGTCAGCCGCACAGACAGATGTTTGTCTTGTCAGCCTGGTTAGCCGAGATTCCCCCAAATCCCCTCACTGTCAGCAAGCTCAGTTTGGGACATGCTTACCCCCAGGATGGTGAACAGAAAGGTACCTGAAAAAGGGGGCCCACAGGGCTTTGAGCAGTGCTTAGGAGACTTGGTCTAGCACTGTAAGTGTGCAACAACAGGAAAATAACAGTCAAATGATTATTTAGAGCTGAATTTGAAGTACTCCATGGAGCATATGAAGGGTTCTTTGAGTGTAGCACGGTAGCCTATACAGAGCACTGCTTAAATCCCCAGAGGACTGATAGTCCAGGCAGGCAGGGTTGAACCTCTGGGACAGGCATGCTGTGCAGGAGGGGAAGGCCAAAAGGAGAGGGATGATGGGTGTGTGTGACGTTGGTGGACATGGGAGGGAGGGGCAGACACATTTTGGGTGCACGAGGGGGGAGTGAGGTTTTCCCTGTAAGTTTTCCCTAGGAACCCCCGTCAGTGACTGACACACACAAATACACACGTCTCAGTCCCACATGACAACCGCACGCATACATACAGTACACACTCACTCCACGGGTTTGAAGGTAGATACAGGCAGATGGGGGGGGGGCTACTCTGCAAGCCATTCAAAAGACTGAGCCGTGGTCACAGCCAATCAGAACCCCCAACCATGGCAGCCACAGACACTCAAAGGGAAAAACACAAATCTAAAGAGACTTGGAGCTGGTGATTCTACAGGATGTGATGCAATCTTTGGTTACTAGGATCTACCTTGATTTTAATTGGATTTGTCTGGTTTTTCGTACTTGGAATCAAACAAGGTACTTGTGAGCAGATTGTGAAAAGTGAAATAATAGTTTAGTGGTTTTATAAAGACAAGAGGAAGCCGAGAGAGGCCAGTTACCAGCCTGCGTTGTAAAGGGCGGTGTTACATTGAGGTCAATTGTAGAGAGTGGGAGAAACACACACAGACATACAGAGGGAATCCAACAAACCTTACCTAAAAAAGGGGCAAAAAGAACAAAAGAAGAAATAAGAACAGAGTGAATATAGTGAAAACTCAAAGCACAGGGACACATTGCTATCAGGTCAAACAAGCTTCTGACAGGAGGGGAGAGAACGAGTACAATCCTGTATTATTATCATTAGAATATGATCCCACAGATTCATTCTATAGTGATGTGATGGCGTGATACGGTGATTGTGTTATAAGTCCACTCCGGAGTAAAGTAGATGACCATATTTGTCTACAGTTGTTGGGTTCAAACACAGGACCATTAATATCCACAACAATTGGACATGCAGGCAGGCAGGCTGGCGCCACAGACAGACTCATCTACCCACAGAGCAGAGGCCACTGCTTACATAACCACACTGTACTGACACCATGCAAACAGCAACAACACAAGAGCTACACTCAAACCAACTTAAACATTTTACATTTGAGTCATTTAGCAGACGCTCTTATCCAGAGCGACTTACAGGAGCAATTAGGGTTAACTGCCTTGCTCAAGGGCACAGATTGTCGGCTCAGGGATTCGAACCCCTAACGCTGTTAACCAGAAGGCTACATGCCGCTTAGTACATAAAAGCTGTAAACATTTACAGATGATCACATCAAACACACAAATACAACCCCCTTTATTCGCTAGACTACTGACAACCAGACAGCAGGTCCGGTTTTAAAATGCATATTTAAAAACAAAACACCCTGTACTGTCTGCCTGTCTCAATCCTGCTATCAACGCATCAGAGTCATGGGTCGCCGCAGTGCTTTCACACACTCAGACAGGTAGTTCCCAATGTGCCCTGTAGGAGGCAGTGTCCTGGACTGTATGGCCTCTGGCTGGTAACTGGTGACAGAGAAGTGGATTGAAAGCCCTACATGTCCATGAGCAGAGGAGAGGAGAGAGCGCAGCAATACCAGGAACCCCTGCCAACCTCCTTACAACCAGCCCCTGGCATGAGCCTCAATCCACCATTCCTCATGGGACAGCGTCGAGACCCTCAGCAAGCAAGACGCCACGTACTGTGTCCTCTTCAAGGCCAGAGATGACGAGTCGTTGACACAAGTGTAGCAACGTCCTCAAAAAGCTCCTTAGCATACGAGAGCGCTGTTGGTATTACATTTGCCGTGGCTGCTGTGTGTGTGTGTGTGTCTGTGCGGCATTCCTCTGTGTGACTGTTGTGTTTAGCACAGTGCTGCCAAATGGGAGGGTGGGACAGATCCCCAGCTAGATGAGCCATGGCTAAACAACACAGACAGAAAAGCAGACACTAAAAGAATGCAGTGTTGCCCTGCGCTACGTACACTACCCGCCTCCCTGAAAACAAATAGCCAGCTGACCTGACTGACGCAGGTCTTAACTCGGTGCAGATCCTCATGTTGCACCCGAGGCTACTACTGCAGGGAGGCTGGCAGTCTACAGTTGCATACGCAGCATAGTAACGGCATCCTCCTCTAAAAGCAAGTATAAAAACAAGGTTCTCTAACACGGGCCTATTTATCCACTTAGTAAGACGTTAAGATGCAAATGTAGCATTCGACACATTGTTACAATCAGCTGCTCAGGGTGTCAGACTGAACAAGAGGACAAGTCCCCAGTAGTGTACGGTTTTGAGAGGGAGAAGGCATCCAGGCACTGTGTCCTGGTTGAAAACATGACCGTGTGTTAGGAGATAGAGAATGAGCAGACTGGGATGTTTCCCATTAGCGTGTTGTAATGCAGCCCAGATGCTTCCTGCTGGGTGGGTAGGGAAAGGCTGGTGAGACTAAGGGAACGGGGCGATGGAGGGATGAGAAAAGGCTGGGTGAAAGACGGGTCCGGGTTGTGTAGCTAGCTCTGGGCGGAAACAAATGAGAGTGAAAGGGGTTGGGTGAAGAGGTTAAGGCTCCTGGACTCGGGCCCATAAAGTAGACACACTCACTCTAAACCAATTCTCAATAGACTACAAGGACCAACCAGCCTGCCAACTATGACATCATTCAAAGCTGAAGGAAAACAGACACTCTGACTTGTCTGTCACTACTAAACGCAGAGGCTTTTATGCTCAAACCCTTGCCAGCCAACTAAAAACACCATCTGACATGAGCTGTGGTCAATCAGTGCACACAAAATGCATCAATACAATTAATTCCAATAAGAAGTTAATAGATAATTACCAGGGAAACCCTGAAATAACAGATAACCAGTGTGCCCCCTAAAGTAACCCATCAATCCTTCAACCAGATTAGTTTTAAATTCATTTAAATAAAGTGCCAGTTAACAGGGAGAGATCGATAACGAAAATGGAGGAAGTGAGATTAACCGTTTTTAAGTCTAACCAACATATTGACTGAATTACTTTGACTAAAGACTGGGGAGGGTAGAACACGAAGGCATGACATAGGCGATTATATAAGTAATATATATATATTACTTATATAATATATATATATTATATTCACAGTGGAACCAAGCTGGGTACACACAGGCATTCCACCATCAGACTATGTATGTTTTGGAAGAGAATGAACAGCAGCTCCCATTGGCTGAGGGCAGTGTGTCTCAAGGAAGCTTGTGAGCAATGAGCATCAGTGCGAGTGTGTGTGGGGTGGGGGGTGTGGGGTGGGCATGCATTCTACATCCCCTTAAAAAAACATTTTTTAAACTCAGGCCCACTTTAGTCAAATCTGCTCTAGGCTAAATGCATCATGGGAAGGGAACAGCAGTGGCGCAAAGAACAAACACTACCACCCTCCTCCTCCCGTCCTGTCCCAGGATGCATTACACTATCCTTTCTACACCTAGTTCTGGCGAAGACCAGTGCAAGACCGACAGGGACAACTGTACCGGGGTCATGCACTAAATACTCTGATCCTTTCTACCTACCAGAAGAGGAAGACAGAGATCAGAAAAAGTACAGAAAATAGAAAGGAAACAGTCAAAAAGAAACAAAACAAGTACAAAATAAAACCTGGAGAAAGGTGAGGCAAAGAGAAGGAGTACTGAGAGGTTTGAACGAACGAACGAACGAACGAACACGAGAGAGAGAGAGAGAGAGAGAGAGAGAGAGAGAGAGAGAGAGAGAGAGAGAGAGAGAGAGAATGTCTTCTTACCCTGCATGGTTTTGCCCAGTCCCTGCCCCAGCTTCCAGCCATGTTTCTGAAGCAGCCGGTGCCCAATGTTATCCTGGCAGACAGAACAGAGGAGAAAAAGACCAAAAACATTCCAATAATAAGAAAACCTTTTCCCGTGGGCACGGGTCACAAACACATACAGGACTACTACCAAATCATCACCACCTCCTACACCATGTGACATCAGTGTCTTCCAGCACAGGGGGAGGTGAGGGAGGGAGGGAAGGAGGAAGGGAGTGTGTAGTCTCAGTACTAACATCCTTATAGCCACACTGAGGGGTAGAGAAGGAGCCTACCCTAACAGGAACGGATTAAAACCTCTAAAGCTTACGAACTGGGGTTGAAGCGTCCCATGTTCAACTCGTTGTTGTAACACAGAGAATATCAGCTGTCTGGGAGGTACGAGGGGAAGGAGGAAGAGGAGAAAGGAGACGGTAATATATGTATCACACGTTTATACATATATGAACCGCTATAGAGCGAGATCTATCGTACACGGACAAATGGGACAAAAACGAGGAATGGAAATCTTGCGTTAACAGAAAGAGGACCATAAACTCCCAAGCTTGTTGTGATTCCATAACCAAGACAGAGGGGAGCGCCACGAAACATATGGAGCTGTCACGAGAGAAATACAGTGAGAGAGGGGGAAAGAAAGAGAGAGAAAGAGAGAGCGCGAGAGCTAAGAGGGCCTTGGGTTACCATTACAAGGCCCAGGGTTGAGAGTGTGTATGACTGTGTAGGAGAGAGGAAGACATCAGGTGCTGACTGAGACTGTTATAACGCTGTGGGACGGCAGTAAAACAAAAGTGAAATGCAAGACTGTCGCACCACTACAAATTACAGTACATCATCAAGCACAAAGAAAACAGAAAGAATGAGATTTGTACAAATGAAAAAAATAGAAGGTTGCGTTTCAGTTGTGATTATAACTATTCCAAGCTTTTCTACTACCATTCACCAGGGTGCTGCAATCTACCAAAAACATACAAACCAACCCCCAAAAAAGTATATTTATAATCACAAAGAGAGTAGATGTCAAATTTCACAGACTGAAAACCAAGTGGGAGGGATTGAAACCAAACAGTAAAACAGCATGCAGCTTTTTGTTGAAGAGTTAAACAAAAAGGAGACGGTGTTAGTACTGGACTGTATATGATGATGCATATACAGAAGGGCAGGGTCAACAGAATGCCTACGGACCAATGGTGTTAGTCTGAGATGGGCTCAAGCACAGAGGTGATGGTTGGACAGGGTCATAGTAGATTGTCTTGACAGAGTGAGGGCAGTGGAAGTGGATGGAGCTGTAAGGGTGGTGGTGTGGTGGGGCAGTATGGGTTAGTGCATGTGGAAGGGGTAGTGGTTGTCACACACAGAACATGCTGCATCTCCGCCCGTCTGCCTTTGTCCAAGAGATGGATTTTAGTCCATTTTATCAAGTCCCTGTGGTATTTCTACCCAAACTAGTCCCCCCCCCCAATCTGTATAACTAAGTCAACGCTCCCAGCTTGCTTATCGTTATTGGTTTGTTTAAAGTGAGCCACATAAAATATTGTTGAAATGGCAACTCCCCTCCAAAAGCCACTGATAATCTCCTTCATATACAGTATTTGTTGTAGGGCCTTGCTGATAAAATACACATGTTTTCCTACCTTACCCCAGGGAAAAGTTGAACTGCACCACTTCCTAGCTCTGTTTGTTTGTATTTTTCTCCTCGTCTATTTCCAGACAGGAAGACGCAGTAGAACAGAGCCTGGGAATGGGGGATATATGAGCTGTATCTGTGTGCCGGTCAGATCTTCCGCTCCAAGCACAGATAAGAGAGGAATTCATACTGGGCCTCATATGCTGGGGAGAGGGCTCGCATGTGTACTTACAATAACTGGGGCTATACATCACCTAGCATGGTGTCACCATATAAACATGTTCATGCTGGTTGCTGGACACATCAAGTCAGAGCAGATATAAATAAAAGAGGGGCTGGAGAACTACAACTCCCATGATCCTCTGCAGCCGTGTCTCTCTGCACTGCAGATGGTGCTGCAGTGGGCTCTTCCCTGCTCCCATTGACAAAGAGATACTGGGGATGCTTTTAGTTCTCACCGCAGCAGGATGGTGCTGTATCTGCCTGCAACAACCCACACAGAAAAACAAGCACTGGCTGAGGAGAGTAGTGGTTGATCTAATAGCACCTTTCAGGGGTTATGTAGGTTGGCGGGGGGAATCAAATGTAAGCCAATAGTCTGTAACCCTCCCCCAAAATAACTCTAGCTGCGTCTGTAAATCAGAATGAGGAAAACCAGGTGGGGCTGGTGAGGGGGAGAAACTTCAGTCCAAAACGGCTGAGACTGATCGATGAGCCAATCAGAATGGACTGAGCAGAGTGTGAGGGCGGAGATGAGGCGCAGGCTGTGTGCTGAACAACAGATGAAGGAATGCACTAAATGAAGAAGAAAACAGACAGACGGACGATGAAAAGCAACGACGGCGAGTTCCAACAGCAGTGCAAGTGGAGTGAAGGCATTTCCATACGAACCTGGCTTTAAAATACTGGGCTGTCAAAAGAACAGTCACACGTGACACAATGTAAGAAACCGGCCAGTCACTAACGCTTTCAACTGCAATTTGTTTTCTATCTTTTTCTTATTAAAAAGAGCTAAAATCTTTATTTTGCCCTAAAAAATGTATAAAACACTGTACACAAAACAAAAATGTGGTAACTAGGCATGTCAATAAACTCACTGATTGAATGATTACTGTTAATATAGGAGAAATAAAAAGAAAATGTTATCCAAACAAGAGAAATCCACACCGAGTGTTGGTAGGGAGGGTAATGTGCATTGTGCTGTCATTGACACAGTGCATGGGAGGATGGAGGTGGAGGGAGGGTGCATGGGAGGGGGGAGGTGGAGGGAGGGTAAAACCAAATAGATAGGGGTAAAGGCAGGAAGAGGTATACAGGGGGCACCATACCAGGAACCTCGGAGTGTGTGGGTCTTCAAACCTTGTGATGCTGACGGTGTGTGTGTGTGTGCAGTAGACGCTGGCTGTGTGTGAGCCTCACACTGGGGGTTCAGAAGCCCCTTGCATTATATGGGAGGTTTTTAAATAGGGATTACTGCACCATCACTGTCTGAGGCCTTAACCCACAGGACAGACAGCATGCTAATCCACTTAACCAGAAAATAATGTCAGAAAAAAGATCAACCAAAACTTGGGTCATATATATAGCGCGAGAGCGAGAGAGAGAGCGAGAGACTAGTAACTATGTGACAGTAGAAAAAAAGAGGGTGGCAGTCAGGCGTCACCCGCTCTCGTCCCCCTGTGGAATGTGTGTTTTTACAGGAGTCTTGTGGAGCCGGGTCTGTTGGACAGAGCAGGGGGGCAGCTCTGCTCTTCCTTGTAAAGCTCTATTTCCAGCTCCGCTGTCCTTGGCACTCTGTCTGTCTGCCTTGCACGCTCACATTCCTCCCTGCTGAGGCTCAGATAGGTGTGATGGAAACAATGGTCCCTGCATGGCCCTCAAGGGACTCAGGCCAAATAGAACAGACACCTTCCAACCCAGGCCCTGCCCTCTTAGCACCACCATATTGGAGAGCAGTTGTTACCTAACCTTGGGTCTGTTCAGCTGACCTTGAGGAGTTGTGACTTAACCGGTGGACAGACTTGGTCAGGGTCATTGGATCCATTACCATCAATGACCTTGACCTTAAAAACATGCAGTGTTGGAGCTGGTGCTAAATAGAGATGGAGCCCTAGGCGGGGTCAGAGTTGTAAAGGGGACGAGTGACTGACGACAGATGACCTTTCCCTTGGTAATCTTCCAGGGGTTCATTTTCCCAAATGAAGGCGGGGAGGCGGTGGGAGTGTAACAATAACACGGCATGGAGCAGAGGAAAGATACAGCTGGTGCCTGAGCAACAGCACAGTATTCCGTGTGTATAATTGTGTGTGTTCCTCCAGCCTCTGTGTGTGTGTGTGTGTGTGTGTGTGTGTGTGTGTGTGTGTGTGTGTGTGTGTGTGTGTGTGTGTGTGTGTGTGAAGGTGTGTGTGTGTGTGGGCGAGCGAGCGAGCGAGCGATGTTGTCGTGCGTGTGGGTGGCAGTGAAAAAAACCCCACCTAAACAAGGTTGATCATTTCAAAGACACCTACAGCTCTGGTGATACATGGATGTGAAAAACAACATAGCCTTTAAGCAGTTGGTACACCGTCACAGTCTGTCAGACCCACCTCATGTTGATGATGTCAGCACCTGGACCCAGAACAGAGACACACCAAATGGCTGTTAGCACCCGTGATAACATACGGAGGGTGGGCAGGGGTCAGTGTGTTACTGCAGTCGTACCGCACCATGAAAGGGTGATGTATGACTTTTGACCCATCATAAATCCCTGGGCATGTAAGTTTCCTTCTAATCTGACTGAGGTTTGACTCTGAATATTGTTGTCTGTGGTGCTGTGACGGAGCTGACCCTGACTTGGTGCAGTGTCTCAGTAACCAAAGGTAAAAGGCCGGAAGGCATCACGTGAAATGGCACGGTGTGAAATCAATCTTCTCTCTCAAGTTTGAGGCCAGAACAGCTTGAGCACAGGTGTTTTTTAAAAATAGAGTTTGCTCTTGTGTGTGTGAACGGGTGTGTGTGTGTGTGTGTGTTGGTTCGTGTCTGAGGCTGCCCACTGCATCTCTCTCTCAGGTCCAGGGATTTGGAGGGGGGAACAGGGGTAGGGGACATTGGAGAAATGGGGAGGGGAGGGGAAAAGGTGTGATTAGGACAGAGTAAGAGAGCTAGTACCGAATGATAGCCAGTTAAAACATGCAATGCAAAAAACAATGTTAGAGAAAGAGCGAGAGAACAGAGGGGAAAGACAGAGAGAGAGAACAGATCCCAGTAAAGTACCACAGACCTCTAGCTGCCTACAGATCAGAACACACACGAGTGGCAAGGGAGGGGCGCAGAGAGGCGCTGCACACACAGCCAGCTCCGTGACGTGAGACACGCTGACGACTGTCACTGCCCCGTCACCCCAGAGCCATGACACTGCTGCTGGAGTAGGGGGGGTGGGTGGGTGGGGTTTCAGACAAACTTAAGTGGAGCTGTGAAATTTCAAAGTAGGGGTAGGGGTTGGTGTGTGTGTGTGGGTGAAATACGCATTATGTCAGCGCATGCGTCTGGTGGAAGTGACAGTCCTCTCTCTCTCTCTCCACAGGTGTCAGGAGCTGTCATGCTGCAGCCCGGCTCTCAGCGCCCCTCCATAGACAATAGCGCAGGAGCAACAGAGCCCCTTTACCCAGGCAGGCAGGCCACCCCTCCTGCTCTCCTCTCCACTCCTCTCTACCGCCCACCCACAGTGGGCTCCTGACACAGTGGGTTGGTGCTACGTGGCTCAGCTTGGTTTGATCAATCCGCCCACCATGACAACCCATCAGGGTATTTTTATATATACCCAATATATATATGAGTCAGATGAAGGCCTATGGGGAAATGGTCAGGGCCAGACAGGATTTTCTCCCTCACATTTCATAAAGGAAGCCTTTTTAGCATGGCTTAGTAACGCTTTCAGAGCAGCAGGACAACAGCAGAGCTAGGAGAAGGACAGACTGACCTTGCTGTTACCGCTGCTGTCTATGTGCCTCACAACAGAACAGACACAGGATTATTTACACCAGAGTGCCTGGCTGAATAATTTGGCTTTGTTACAGCTACATGCTTAAGGCTAGCTCTCATCGTCTAGCTGTGTGGGTGTGTACCGTTTCGATGTAGACTGGCGGTATATACTTTAAAACAAAAGCCTAAAAACCCTCCTCGTACCTACTTGTAAATAAAGCTTTATTTATCAATGCAGCTGGAACTCTCGCCATGAACTCTCAATGCAGCTGGGCTAAGATTCTGTTCTGCTGTGCAATGAGATGCTCAGAATCAGATCAATAGTTGGAGTCAGGGGACATCCACTATGCCCTGAGGAGGAGAGGGGATAGATGTTGTGGAGACAAGAGTGGAGTTCAGGCCTGCTCGCCGAGGTGCTTCAGAGAGAGAGAGACACGGAGAGACTGACGGAGGGAGAGATGGAAGGGGGAGCGAGAGAAAAGAGCTGCCTGCGATATTATCCAAGTGCCTCGTCAGCGAAAAATGCAGTCCCAGTTGCACAAGCACCATGCCAGCACAGAATGACAAGAGGGTACTGAACACCGGATCACTGTGTAGTAGAGAGAGAAAGAATTGTTTGAACATAGATGCATGAAAAGAACAGAGAGGAGATGGATTGAGAGAGCAGAAAGAGGTAGGGCGATGTGAAGACAGAGAAAGAGTGATAGACAGTAAGAGAAGCGTTACAAGGAAACCCTAAAAGATGGGAGTAGGAAAGCGGAGCGTGCAAATACAAACCGGGTCATTGCTGCTTAGCTAATAGGGGCCAATTCGCTGCAGGAGAGAAATGTCCAACACCCCAAGTTGTGTACAATACTGTAATGTTCTGAGATAACTGTCCTATATACACACAAACACACAGAGTACACAAACTCCACACACAAATACTAAACATATACTTCCACCTCCAAGCCTACACCGTTTCTCTTCTCTTGATGTGGAGTAGATAAGGTACCGAGTCTCTTTCCTTTCCCAAATCAGGTCAGACTACGCTTCTAATCTTGTTAGCCCAGAGAGTATTAGATTAGATGTTATTTATCGACAGGACCCCTCGTGAGTATGTCCATCTTGTGATAGTGCTTCAGTGGCTAGGGTGCTAGCAAGATATAATTAACTGTGTGTGTGTGTGTGTGTTTAAATATATAAGAACAGTTTAACAGTGTGTCTGTCTGTCTGTGTGTCTGTCTGTCTGTGTGTCTGTCTGTCTGTCTGTGTGTCTGTCTGTCTGTCTGTCTGTGTGTCTGTCTGTCTGTCTGTCTGTCTGTCTGTCTGTCTGTCTGTCTGTCTGTCTGTCTGTCTGTCTGTCTGTCTGTCTGTCTGTCTGTGTTGTCGAGGGGGCTAGAGAGGTGTTGTCGAGGGGGCTAGAGAGATGTTGTCGAGGGGGCTAGAGAGGTTAGTACAAATGGCCTTTATTGCTAAATAGCCACGGTGTAATTTAGCACCGAGGGCAAGGGAGCCAAACAGGGATAAACTTCCACTACTAAACTCAGGGACCTCACGCTTCCCTAGAGGACATACAGTGCCTTATCCACTCCACTCTAACAATCTGGTGAACTAGTGGCTGGATGACTGAAAACGGGATTAAAAAAGACAGACACAAATTCAGAGTTAAGAGCTACGATTAAAGTCAAATATAATAATGAATAATAATCCTATTCATCCAGCTAAGAGCACACAGGAAATGGCACAGGAAGCAGAGGGCTTGGGAAGGGAGGGGTCTACAGTGATTCTACTGATTTGGTAGGGAGAATGGTTGTCAAGGGAACACTGGATGTGTCTATCACACAGGCAGTACAGGGTGAATGAAAGGGGCGAGGCTCTATTCCTCTCTCTCTGGACCAATCATTAATTATCTCACACACACAGTTTCAAGTTAGGCTTGTCCAAAAAGGTGCAGGGGTGAAGGATGAGGCCTTACCGATTCTATGGGCTTGTCCAGGGACGCCTGCTCCAGCTCCAACTGGCCCTCTTCATACTGGTCAAAGTGATTTCCCCCCTAAGAGAGAAGACATGGGGACTCAGGGTTAGACACCAGACAGCTAACACACACAGAGACAGAGAGACAGCAAAAGAGAGAGAGAGAGAGACAGCAAGAGAGAAAACATGAGGACAGACGGCGCGAGAGAGAGACAGCGAGAGAGAGAGAGCGCTCAGTAATGACAAGCCAGAGGGAACAACAACCGAAGGAAAATGGAACAGTCTACAAAAGAGAAACTCCTACTGTTTCTGTGTTCCCTTGATGGAAGTGAAACCATTTCAGCTCCCAAGAGGCTAAAAGACATTTCTCAATTACCACACACACACAGTCAATAGGGGATGAAATGGACATGATAAAACACATATCGATTCCTGCCAAAGACATAGCTTAATGCACGCACTGTTGAGATAAGGTTCTCTACTGCCTAAGCTTGACAGTTGAAGAGAAACATATCTTACAAGACAGATGGAAACCTAATTTTTACCCTGAGTGGTTAAACCGGTTACGGTGGTACAAAATAATAGGCAAGAGAGAGTGTGTGTGTGTGTAGCTATATTACAACATTTCAATGCCATGAGGTCAGTGCAGAGATCTAACCCATTTCACTTCCCTGTCTGCAATGAGGGGGAACAAATTGAGGGGGCTAGAATTAATTGAGTTAATTTGTATTTTTCAGGGCAGCAGGATGCAAAAATGAGGCATCCTATTTGTATGATACAGGGTCCTTGACCTGAGGATGACATCACGAGATGAGTAATGAGCGTGTCACTCCTTCCAGAAGGTGGGTGTTGTATACAGCCTCCGTTCCCAGACAAGACACATTACCCCTCAAAGCAGAGGCAGCAGAATGGCACGTGAAGGTCACCTTGGAAAGCAGATGCGATTCCTCTTTGACCTTCAACCTGCTGAGACTGAATGACTGGAAGACACAAGGCAATGTTCTTTCAACGTGTTCAATAATACAGAGATCCTGAGCCCCATATCCCTTTGCTCTGAGTATATTTGAGGCTTGGGTCATGCTGCGGTACTGACTTCATCAAATGGGTTTAGACAACTGAGGTAGGGCTATTGTGACCTTTTGTTACGAGGAGCACGTGTGCGCGCCTAAGTTGAAAAATGTTGGCGCACACAGAGAAATTTAGGAACACGATGACAAGTATTTGAGTCAAATCGCTTCACTGTAGAGCCCCGTGAGGCTTATTGAGTTTCACACACAACCTCAGAGGATCCATCTCTAATACCTTTTTATTACAGAACATCAAGCCTAAGTGGGTTAGAACCTGCGGGACGTCTTCTGATGAGACTCTGACGCGCTCTGAAGTCTGTAGAGGAGGCAGCCAGCAGCAGTGACTGTCTACTCACCTACTGAGTCTACTACCGCTTCATCTTTACAACTGTGGGATCCACTGACGAACACAGATACTAGCCTAACTACAATAGATCACGGTATTGTAGCTCAAACCTTCAAGACAAAACAAGGATTAAATTCAAAACGGATCACCTGTTCCCTTATTTCTACCCAGACAACATGATTAATACCACTGTAAAGCTTTACATGATATCCAAGGATGACACTAGCCTGACCGATTTAAAAACAGGTACAAATAACCCTCAAACTGCTGTCCGAGCCCACATTAACGGGTCATTATTTCAGTTGGAGGGCAAGCTGCATCAGCATGTTTGTTTTGGATAATTCCATTAGGGAGAGGCAGTTCCTTATAACAGAGCGAAGGGAGGGGGTTATTTACCAGCAAATCAATGGCTGCCTCCTCTCCCCTCCATTTCCATTATTAAAAGTTGGGCACTCTTTAGGTAATAGGATTACATTTGGGACACACAACTCTTGATTTTCTGAAGTGATCAGAATGCCTAATGTGTAACCAGCTGCAGCTCCTGCCACAATCTTCCCACTGCTGCCTGCTGGTCCTCTCATCTCTCCTCCGTCTCCGGTCTAATTTCACCACTCACAAAAGCAAAATAAATATTTTGGCATTAAAACAAATAAACATCAATCTAAACTTGTAACTGAGGGTTTCCGCTACCGCTGCCTACACTGAAATGGATGCTTACCTCGAATGACCCCACATTAGGGGAGGTCTGCTGCTCAGACCGAGTCTGATGGAAGAGACATGAAAGAAGAGAGACTGGGTGGCTGCTCTGAATACTGAGCAGTATGCTCTGCATAGTGTTATAACATGCAACATGCCTGAGCCCCAATGACAATTTCGTCTAAATCAATGGGCTTTCTATGAGATGGGTGGGATGAGACAGTGGCTATGTCTGTGTACACAGGCTGAAGTTAGTGGATCTCTGGGTGTTCCATGTGCAGTGTTGCTTGGCAGCGGGCTCTCGTGTATACCAGGAGAGAAACACCTGGAGAATACTGAGCGCCTTGGTATCCTGGACTGGTGATAGTTGTAACTCCATAGTTACATATTTTGATATTATTTTTGACAATACAAGTAGATACCAAAACTGTACCAAAACTCCAGTAACAATATATATATATTTTTTAAACATAGTATCGAACCACAATACATATAAAATCATGAAAATAACAATACATATTGTAACTGCACCTAGGCTAAATATCGTGATAATATCGTATCGGGAGGTCCCTGGCAATTCCCAGCCTTACTAAGTAGCGTAACATACAAGCTCATGCACACACAACGTTACTTTCTAAAATCATCATCTAACAAGAGTTAAAAAGTAGTGTGGCACCGATGACATTTTTGGCCGATACCTGATATTTTCCTTGCCAAAAAACCCGATACCGATAACCAATATTTAACATTTTTGCAGCCTTTTAAGCATTCTAGTACAGTTAAATAGTTAACACACGCACACACACGGACGCAGCGGTCTAAGGCACTGCATTTCAGTGCAAGAGGTGTCACTACAGTCCCTGGTTCGAATCCAGGCTGTATCACATCCGGCCGTGATTGGGAGTCCCATAGGGCGGCGCACAATTGGCCCAGCGTTGTCCGGGTTTGGCCGGGGTAGGCCGTCATTGTAAATAAGAACTTGTTCTTAACTGACTTGCCTAGTTAAATAAAGGTTACACACACACACACACACACATTTTGTTGGCATTTACATTTGTCCCCATTACCAGTAAAATATAATCAAAACCTTTCTTTCACTTACTTGCTGTGCTGTTTCGTTGTTCATTTGTACAGTCGTTTCATTCTCAACCAGGATTTCTATGGAACGCCGTTTGGGTCATCGCATGTCGAAACATACTATTTAACGTGTCAAATAAGCTTGTTGACCAATCACGACCTGAATATGCCTGCATGTCACATAATAATTTAACGCGTTCATTTTTTTAACGTAGTTATTACACATTGATTACACTATCACTCGCATTTCATATGTCACAACGATTCATCGATACGTATGCTATGATGCTGGTAAAGTTGTCTAGCGCACCTACAGTGCTGGTCATAAAAAAAAGAAGCTAGCTAGCTCATGGATGCCAACAATTTTCTTCCCCAAAATCATAGCAGAAACGACATAATCTGTTTCAGTTGCTATAGCTAGCTAACTATATAGGATAGGTGTCATCTGAAATAACCCTTTTATAAGACAGTTCTTATTTGATTAATGTGTGAATGTGAAGCTAGCCACAATAAGGATAAGCCACAATAGTGGACTTTGCGGTTAGCCTTCAAAATAAAAGTACTGCATAATTCCACTCTTTGTATTCATTTGCATCACTGTCAATTACATACTTTTAATTTGAAGGCAAACCGCTAATTCCACTATTGTGCCTAATCCTTATTGTGGCTAGCATCACAACGCATAAGTTAGCTGGCTACTTATAACGTTAGCTTTGGGGAACAGGGTTAAGTAGCTGGCTAGCTATTTATTTTCATGAACTGAAGTACAATTTCAATAGGCGAACAACAAGTGGCAACTTAGCTAATACTTACTCACAAGGATTACTAAATCATTGCTAAGAATAATTTAAAGGACTGCAGTTTCTACTGCTCATTGTTTGCATGCTGGTTGTATTGGTGCTAGCTAGGTACCAAGCTAAAGCTAGCTACCCCAGAAGTTGCGGTCGAACAAATGATGCTTTATTACCAATGTGGTATTGTAAACACATCGTTCGTGGTTCGTGGCCACGCAAAGACCCAAACGGTGTTCCATAGTATGCATGTCGTGAAGCTAATAGCAGTGACACTATTACTGTGTAACTCCGGTAGGGCAACATCGGAAAAATAGTGCAATTGGTAGTGTTAACCGGTGCTCGACCAGTCGGCGAAAGCCAACATCACCCACGACAGAGAACGGTTGTTTGTCAAGGGCAATGAATTCCATTATCTTGGCTTCAATGGATTTCGCCTTTGAGTTGTCCCGCTGAAATGTTGTTACTCTTTCAAATGACTGCTTGACTTGTTGACTGCTCGATCCACACAGCAGACATTGTGGGCTAGTTAAGGAATGCTGTGTTGCACGTATAGCGCAAAATTTTACGCGCCGTCATTACGTCATGTACCTTCGTTATATGGGTATGCACGTCAGCTTTGACATCGGTTTTGGACATCGGGCGTTAAAGTAGACATCGGCCGATACCGATGTTGGCAATTTGAGCTAATATTGGCTGATTTCGATATGTTCACGGATATGTCGTGCATCCCTATTAAAAAACAGTGAAAGGGGAAAAAGCTGGCCTCAGCAGCATGTGAGGAATGAGCTCCGGCTGGAGAGAAGGCAGATGATAAGAGCCACAATTCCCCCCCGGGGTCTGTATTCACCAGAACCATTCAAGCCCATAATCCCAGTATCCCATACCATCCAACAACCACAGAGCTGATCAGGTAGGGGAGTATTGGAGGTACGATAGACCGCTTGTTCTGTGGTCTACATTCATAAAAGAACAAATCAAACCCCTCATTATCTATGGGAAATCAAGCCAACAACTGCATCAAGAGAGAGTGTTGTAGTGTTGTTCTAATGGGAGAAAATAACAGACTGGGTGTCTGGGCACAGCTAGGAGAAACCCACTATGATGGAACCCAGGACAGCAGATAGTTCACAAATTCTTGGAAACGCAGAGTGTTTGGAGAGACAATAAATGCAGAATGCTCCAGAGGGAATGAAGGCAGCAAAGTGTGAACACTGACTGCGACAGTTTGAGACTGAGCAGTATCACGGCAGCAGACTGGCTTGGCAGGGCTCTGGCTGTGTGAGGCTGGGCCGACCTCACGCCTCTGTCTTCCGCTCCTCACAGGAGGTAGCGTGGTGTGAAGAGGCCTCATTGGGCCTCTGGCTGGCAGACTGCATGCTGGGAACATCTGGTCTGGAGCAGTCATCACTGGGCCCTGAGGCCACACAACAGACCGTGTGTGCTGGTACTGCCTCTCCTAGTCCTAACCCACCCCCCCCACCCCCTCCACGGCAGCTGCACAGGATGCCCAGCCACAGACACAGATCTGTGAACACCATGAGAGTGGCCAGTGGTTGTCCACACTAAAACAAAGATAATAATGTTGAAGTGCTGTTTCTGGTCCAGAGAAGCTGACGACCATGCTGACCACTAGGTAACTAACAGTTTGGAAACAGAATCTCGTGTAATTTCCTTGTTCCCCTGTTCTACATTCTTGATCTGGTATTTTATCTTGGATCATTCAATCAGGTCTTGGATTAGGACAGCGTTAAAGAGCACCCAAAAGCAAATCAAAAAACAGAAAAACTTTCCATCCAAAAATAGGTGCTGCCATCACTTACAAAAATAAGCCCCTAGTGTCATCTGTCAAAATCTCTCACTTATGAGCTGCTAAAAACACTCAAGGACATGTCAAGTTAGACATGGTTTATACAAAAAACTAAATTGATCACAGACTTATAAATATCAAAACACACAAAAGATGTAGCAATAATTCTAGAAGGGGGGGAGAAGAGAAGATGATGCCTATTTGAAAGTTAGACAAAATTAGTAGCTCGTGACATTTCATTTTGTTAAAAGTAGCTCTCATGCTACAAAATATTGGAGGGCCCTGGTCTAAAGAGTTCTCAAACACCTCCTCCCAGTCATTCTCTGTCCATTTCCCTGTCTTGTCCTGTCCTCTATGCTGCCTGGCCCTTCGCCATAATTGAGGTGAGTGACAGGGAAAAGAAAAACACACAAACAAAACAAGAAACAAACAGGGATAAAACAACAACGTGTTCTAAGCCTCACTAGGGGAGCAGAATTCTGCTGGGTTCAGGAACGGAAGAAGAAAACCAGTATGAAACACAAACAGCTTTTCATAACAAGCATGAGACAGGGGCATGACTGATGTGTCATTTTTGCAGACGGTTAGATTTGCTTGCAAGGGCATGTGAGAGCAGAGCAGGGATATTTAGGCGAGTTAATGGGAAACGTTCAACATTCAATTGCACAGTGTAACCTGCAGCGACAACCCCCCAATCTCTACCTTCTCTCACACCCTGCAAAAGAGAAGTGTTGGCATGAATATTTAAGAAACATCTTGAGCTAAATTCATTCATTCACCAAATAGGCCGCAGGTATTTGAGATGGAAGTATGCCACAGACAGTCATTGGAGGACTGAAGGGCAAGACATAATTCATCACAGACACAGCCAATAAAGAAAGTAAACGTAGTCTATATCAAAGCACATCATTTAATCATTTTCTGTATAACGAACACTTTATATTTGCAGAGTTATATTCCCTTGGGACCTAGCAACTAGCGAGCATTACTGACTGTGGCATGACTCTTTGGAAACAATCTCTCTGACAATGAGAACTCAATGAACAGAAAACACTATGCAGTGTACAATAAACTGGTAGTATACATCCATGGCCCTGCTTTATATAGCCTAGTAGTTGACTTTACTATAGGGTGGTGACAGAGCAACACTTTGGCCTCTGCACTATCTATGGGCACCATATGAAAATAATGACTGTCCTTTCCATTACTGTATACATAATCCCAGCATGTCACTTGTAGACATTGCACACATTTCACAAGAGTTTGAGTGTTTCCTATGGTCAAGGACAAGTGTGAGTAGCAGACAGCGAAAGCTGCTTGTGGGTAGACAGCTCCAGCTGCCCACAAATACAAGCATAAGCACAGGCCGATGCCAACACCAACTAAAGTAGGGTACAGTAAAACAACACAGCCATGAAGGCAAGCAGATCTTTTGCCAGACCTTTGGGCAGCTTTAACCCAAGGGAATTAGTTTGAAAAGTATGTAGGTTATTCCAATTTGACGCATTGTAACATGCAGTGGTGTGGTGCCAAAATATAAGAAACTGGCACAGGACATGCACATTTTTGACAGTGGCACACAATTCAGCACAGCTTGTCCCAATCTCTGAGCTACTTTGACAACCATGACTGAAGACCAATGTTCCCTCTAAGCTGCGCGTGCTTGCAATAGCCAGAGCATGCAGCTCCCCCAGGACTGCATGCAGAAATATCTGCCCACAGAGAGAAGCACAAGATGGAACTTAACTTTCTAGAGCAGTGGTCACCAAACGGTTGATCGCGATCTCCAAGGCATTCCTAGTCAATCGCCAAACATTTCTGCAAAAAACCCAATGATAAAGCCTCGTGTTGCTATTAATTTTGATTTTGTTGTCTCGGGCTGTTTGCGGTATGTGCACACAATTCAGCTGCCATACGCGCCGGGTAGGTGAACTGTTGCTATTTTTGAACAATTTCATGTGTCAAAGTACAAACTCTGCCTTCCCGACGGGCCCAGAGAGCAAATCAAGTGCACTATAGGCCTAACGCTGGCCAATCAGATGACCATGTCTGCAGTGACGTAGCAGGCATAAAAGAAAGCGATAGTAAAGTTGATACTATAAGATTTCAAAATGTTAAAAACCATGACTAGAGAGAAACTGTCAATGAAGCTGCTGTTGTCATGAGTGAGTTCATGTTAAAGGTCTTACTCCGCACTATCAACATGTTGTATTTAACACTTTTAAGCCATAAAATGAAGTTTTTCCTATGTCCACTCAGCGCTACAACAAGTACTGCAGCAGTAATGAATGAGTAGGAAAATGGGCTTGCGTTGTTATTATTAGCAGTTTGGGTCTTTTTTAACATCAAGGAATATTTCACTTTCTCTGTTCATAGGAGTAACATCAATTTGTGCATGAGGCAAAAATAATGTGGTTTGACTCGAGTTTTGCTGTCCGCAGGTAGACAGTGTCACTTTTTGGTCAGAGGAGGAAAGGGAAAGTAGAGGGATGTTGAGGCAGACCCTCAGTTTGCTGCTCTCTCCCTCCACTGAGGCTGACCAGATAGCAGGCACCATCAGCCCAGTAAAATAAAAAGCAAATTACTTAAATGTATGCTCGCTCAGCTGTGTTTCACAAGTAATCTATTACCGACCAATGTGATCATTTAGCCTACCTCAAAAAAATATATATATATATATATTATTTTTAAATGGCCCGAACAAGAACAATGCACTGGCAGGGAAATTCAAGCAAAGCCAATATGTGGTGATAATGTATTGGGCCTATAGCTTACAGCACAAACCTCATCGCTACAGTACTGTTTTTAATCGGTTAATTGTGCATGGGTTTACGTTTAAGTCATGTTAGATCTCAGGTTGCATTTTGACTCAAAGTGGTTGGTGACCACTGTTCTAGAGTTTTCCCTGTTAACACTCAACATTTCCCTTTACTGTGGCAAATGTGATCGAATCAATGCAATAGCCACATACCGAAACAAAACAAACTATGCAAGAGATTTTGTTGTAGGCAGAATGCATCGGAGTAGGATTCTATTGCATTGACACACACTACTCTGCCCGTACTCTACACAGACCGGTGCGGCATTAACAATCAGAGCTGCAGTAGGCCTATATGCAATTAGACCATTGAGATATGGATCTGTGCCATTTACTTTGAACTGGACTGTGTTTCCAGCATGAGGGGTCGAGAGTAGATGCGCTTGTTTTGAGATCAAAGCTGCATGTAGCCACGTGTGCACATTTTGTTCACATCCTTTGCTAGTTAGTGAGTTATTAGCCCAGTCATTTGTAGTCAGCAATAGGAGAGTGACTGCTTCCTACAAGAGAATAAAACGTGTACATTTCTAGACATCTTTGCAACCCGAGTCAGGTAAAGAGCTTTATTTATTTGTATTGTATTTTGAAACAGGCTTGAATAAGCTAAGTAGCCAATAGGCAGAGGGTAGCATAACTTGTCTGATGATCTGTAATAATGGTATGGGAATAATAATGCATTATTGTAAAGTGGTTTCTTGGATCAAACAACATTTTTAGTCACCTCCTTGTCTGAAGCACAAGTGGATAAACAGGTTAATGTCAAGCCTTGTATATTTATTTTCAAAAGTCTCATGGAATGAAGGCCTACATTGAACACCAGACATTGGCTGCTACTGTAGGCTGAATGATAGAACAGCTATTTCCATGTTAAAATGTTATGGGATGCATTTTCTCCATTGTTTTTTATGGTAGGCCACTCTGGTAGGACTACATTATGATCAAATAGCCATAGTAGCCTACATTACCACTGTTACATGTTTTACTTAAAGCAGGTACAGCCTCAGTGCTCACAGTAAACACGTACGGGAAGTTGCACAGAATTTTCACAAAGTTTAAGTTTGCGCTCAGCAGACCTGATATTTGCTTAGAGCCTAAAAACATTTTAGGGAACATTGCTGAAGATCACAACATAATCACTGACATTTTTTAAAATTCAAAATACTGTATGTATTCACTTGCAACAGAGGCCGAAGTTACACACTGGAAGACCAACAGATTATACGGGTGACGTCAATCGCAGGCAGAAACTGGAGACCAACTCAACCCCATCCTGTCTTGGGTTTCAGACAAGCTAAGCAATAAACCAACTAATCTGAATACATTCATTGCATTTGTTGAGGTTAATAGTTGGTGTTGTGGTGCTGCCAGCAATACAGCTAAAATTGTAGCCCATTGGATGTAACATGCCAAAAAATGCGTGAACTAGTTGGCATAACTGGTAAATCCGACATAAACAGAACAGAAGTAAAACACACCCAGCATTGTCGATCATCTGAGAAGGGAATCCGCTAACCTTATGTGTACCCTACCAGTAAATAACAAAAGCGAATACATTGTGGGTTCAGGATTCACCAACAAGCGGCGTAGCTAGCTACAGTAGCTAACTAGCTGCAAACGATACATGTAGTTAGCACTAATATTACACATATTATTCTCAAATCGCACGAATATTGCACAGCCAGGTATGGTATGTAGTTCCATGGATGGTGGCTACAGTACAGTAGAACCCATGTTTCCCCCTTACTAGCTCGGACTTTGCTGATAGCTACCTTGAGGAAAATGTTACTGTGATGTGTTTGTCCCACCTAGCAAGCTACCTTAAGATGAATGCACGAACTGTAAATCGCTATGAATAAGACCGTCTGCTAATTGACTAAAATGTTACATGTACATTGTTGTCATTGTCAGCACCAACAATGTGACAGCTAGCCAGCCAACTAACGTTAGCTAGCTCGATGTAGTTAGCTCATTTCCCCAAGGTCACTCGGTTCACTTTGTCAAAATTACACATTATTTGTATCCACTAAGCACGTGCTTAGCATTGGTAGTTGTGTGTAAAATCCATTGCTCGCTAGCCAAGACGAGCTCGAGAGCAATGCAACTCGTCGAACACTGGACTATCAAGTTGCTGCTAACTAGCCTAGCTAACATACCTGCAGACTTCTCGAATAGTGCGAAGCTATGAACCTAACTACAGATTCCCGATTCGTATTAAAAATGTGTTATTAAGGTGCACAATTATTATCGTGATATTATTTATACTATATTGTGTTTAGTTGCTAAATATTTGATTAACATTACCTGGAAATCACGTTCTTCGTTGAACCTAGAAAATCTGTCAGCCATTTTCTTTCTGTACGCAGCAGCTTCTTTCGTCTCTCTGAATGCTGGACATGCAAACGCCTACTGAGTTACCAACAAAGCAACTGTCCAATTGTAACTCGCAAATGCTTTGATTGACGTATACTTTGAAACAACGTTGCAAATTTGTAAAACAGTGTAATTTATTGTTATTAAGCGTGCCCAAACATATTAGCTGGTTCCTATAAACCAGAAACGGCCATCCTCATATGACAATCTAGGTCATTTAGTTTAGTCTACATTTATATCCCACACATATGCCCACTCATGTACACTTTGTTAGTATTTCTAATCTATTATTTTACTTTCTGCTGTCGAAAGAGAGCAGTAAGCTATACATTACATTATTACTTTGTTATTACAGCTCAATGGGAGACTACACATTTCCACAAGCTCTACCTGGATAATAATTAAGCTAGGTTCCCATGCCATCTCGTGGCCAATACATTGAATAGCGCCAAGGCCACACATCAAACAGCATTTAATTGTCACACGCTTCAAAAACAACAGTTGTAACCTAACAGTGAAATGCTTACAACAACAAAAAAGCTATAAAATTAATAAATTGTGACACAATGAATAAATACGCAATGATGTGCAGGGGTGCACATCGACTTGGTACTGGTACCCTATGTATATATACAAGCTTCTGTGTCATTGCGTATTTATAGGAAATTGAGGTAGATATGTACATATAGTTGTGTGTACATGTTATGTGTGAGTGAGCGGTGATGCAGACAGTCAAGATGCTCTCAGTGGTGCAGCTGTAGAACTTTTTGAGTATCTGAGGGCCCATGTCAAATCTTTTCAGACTCCTGAGGGAGAAGAGGCGTTGTCGTGCCCTCTTCACGACCGTGTTGGTGTGTTTGGACCTTGATAGGTCCTTAGTGATGTGGACACTGAGGAACTTGAATCTCTTGGCCCGTTCCACTACAGCCCCATTGATGTGAATGAGGCGTGTTCTGCCCTCCATTTCCTGTAGTCCACGATAAACTCCTTTGTCTTGCCCATGTTGAGGGAGAGGTTGTTGTCCTGGCACCACTCTGCCAGGTCTCTGACCTCCTCAACATAGACTGAGAAAAAAGCTGAGAAAATATGTTTTTACTTTAAACCCAGCATGACAATTACAAATCTCAACTCTTATCATGGACAGCCACATCATATTTAGCTTACATTGATTGGAGTGTATTGTTTTTGGTATCTTTTAGTTGTCACAGCCATTTTGCGCATAGAGGATTTTATTATGTTGAAATGTTGAAGTTGAAATGGTGCTGGAATAGTGGAGGCAGCTCCTGTTTTCTTTGCAACTTAATTGTGGTAGCCTAACTCTCCATGGCTCTAAATCAATAGTTGTTTAGTAGTCAGAAAATGTCAGAAACATTAACTTGCTTGACCATGTTGTAGGTAATGTAACTGTTTGTTACATGCAATATGCTTTGTGGACTTCACCTGACAGATGTTGCACTCTGGTTTTGTGATGAAACACACATGTGTTGAATTTATTCTGCCACTGCCATTTTACCCCTCAAACACACCTACAGCGTCATTGTGCTAAATGGTACGCAGCATCATCTGGATATGTGTGCAATAAAAGTTCAACATTCACCTTCTGCTACCATTTCTGTTAAGTTGCACTTCGATCACACTGACAGCATCAATGCATTTTGGTACACCAGAATTACATTAATTTCCAATGAAATGCTGCGTTTGCCTTGCAGCATTGCGTTGCATAGGCAGTTGTAGTGCGTTTGGTGTGGTGCATAAGTTGGAATCTATGTGTCAAACTGTATGCGTAGACGGCTTGACATTTAGAAATGGTAGCAGAAGGTGAATGTTGAACTTTTGTTGCATATATATCCAGATGAGGCTGCGTACTATTTTGCGCAACGGTGTGTGTTCAAAGCGTTATACACATACAGTTTGACGCATACGCTTGATAAATCCAACATATGCACCACACAGAACACACTGCAACTGCCTCTCCAACACAATGCTGCAAGGCAAATTAAGCATTCCATTGGAAATGAATGTACTTCTGGTGTACCAAAATGCAATGATGCTGTCGGTGTGATCGATGCGTTAGCATCATTGCATTTTGGTACACCAGAAGTACATTCATTTCCAATAGAACGCTGCGTTTGTCTTCCAGCGTTGCCTTGCAGAGGCCGTTGCAGTACGTTCTGTGTCGTTGGATTTATCGAATGTATGCATCAAACTGTATGGTAGTGGGCTTGACAGAAATGGTAGCAGGTGAATGTTGAACTTTTATTGGACACATATCCAGATGCTGCGTACCATTTTGCGTAATGAACCTGTAGGTGTGATCAAAGAGTTAGGCCTATATATCATGGTGGCAAGGCATATGACAGGGATCATCTACTACATTCAGCCTCGGGATGATTTCTTCTTGAGCGGATGGTCGGGGGTCAGTAACATAACTACAAATAATTTGTAGATGGCAAATTGAACGCAAGAAGCCCCCAAAAATATGTTTGACTAAAACAGAATCCTTTCAAACATTGGTTACATTTGTATATGATCATGTCGTGTCTCTCTATTTTGTGTGGTAATACTTTGGAACAGATTTCATAAATGAAAAGCACTTAGAGTTAATTTCCTGGTGTTTTTTTTACAGCATTTTATGTCAAACAATGAAAATTCCGTACTCCAAAAAATGTATAAATATATACAGCACAAGTCAAACGTTTGGACACACCTACACATTCAAGGGTTTTTCTTTATTTTTACTATTTTCTACATTGTAGAATAATAGTGAAGACATCAAAACTATGTAATAACACATATGTTATCATATAGTAACCAAAAAAGTGTTAAATCAAAATATATTTAATATTTGAGATTCTTCAAAGTAGCCACCATTTGCCTTGAAGACAGCTTTCCACACTCTTGGCATTCTCTCAACCAGTTTAACCTGGAATGCTTTTCAAACAGTCTTGAAAGAATTCCCACAAATGCTGAGCACTTGTTGGCTGCTTTTCCTTCACTCTGCGGTCCAACTTATCCCAAACCATCTCAATTGGGTTGAGGGCAGGTGATTGTGGAGGCCAGGTCATCTGATGCAGCACTCCTTCTTGGTCAAATAGCCTTAACACAGCCTGGAGGTGTGTTGGGTCATTGTCCTGTTGAAAAACAAATGATAGTGGGACTAAGCGCAAACCAGAAGGGATGGCGTATAACTGCAGAATGCTGTGGTAGCCATGCTGGTCAAGTGTGCCTTGAATTCTAAATAAATCCCAGACAGTGTCACCAGCAAAGCACACCCACACCATCACACCTCCTCCTCCATGCTTCACGGTGGGAACCACAGATGCAGAGATCATCCATTCACCTACTCTGCGTCTCACAAAGACACGGTGCTTGGAACCAAAAATCTCAAATTTGGACTCCTCAGACCAAAGGTCTAATGTCCATTGCTCGTGTTTCTTGGCCCAAGCAAGTCTCTTATTATTATTGGCGTCCTTTAGTAGTGGTTTCTTTGCAGAAATTCGACCATGAAGGCCTGATTCATGCAGTATCCTCTGAACAATTGATGTTGAGATGTGTCTGTTACTTGAACTCTGTGAAGCATTTATTTGGGCTGCAATTTCTGAGGCTGGTAACTCTAATGAACTTATCCTCTGCAGCAAAGCGAACTCTGGGTCTTCCTTTCCTGTGGCGGTTCTCATGAGAGCCAGTTTCATCATAGTGCTTGATGGTTTTTGCGACTGCACTTGAAGAAACTTTCAAAGTTCTTGAAATGTTCTGCATTGACTGACCGTCATGTCTTAATGTAATGATGGACTGTCATTTCTCTTTGATTATTTGAGCTGTTCTTGCCATAATATGGACTTGGTATTTTAACAAATAGGGCCATCTTCTGTATATCACCCCTACCTTGTCACAACACAACTGATTGGCTCAAATGCATTAAGGAAAGAAATTCCACACACTTTTAACAAGGCACACCTGTTAATTGAAATGCATTCCAGGTGACTACCTCATGAAGCTGGTTGAGAAAATGCCAATGGTGTGCAAAGCTGTCATCACGGCAAAGGGTGGCTACTTTGAAGAATCTCAAATATAAAATATATATTGATTTGTTTAACACTTTTTTGGTTACTACATGATTCCATATGTGTTATTTCATAGTTTTGATGTCTTCGCTATTATTCTACAATGTAGAAAATAGTAAAAATAAAGAAAAACCCTTGAATGAGTAGGAGTTGTGTGTGAGTTGTGTGTCCAAACTTTTCACTGGTACTGCATATTTATACATTTTTTGCTCAGAAAATTTGGGGGGGTAAATAAAACTGGACCGCCAGTTGGGGAACCATGGCATATGAACTAACAGGATATTATAGAGCAAACGCAATTATCACAGCACATAGGTTGTAAAATTGCTATTTTTTCCTGACTTGGCTTCCCCAGTGATTTTACCCACGCACCGCTGCTTGCCCTTCTCTTTATGCACACTTTCTCATACTTGGGTGCCACCGAGCATGCCTTGTCAGAGAAACCTCCGCTAGCGCTTGGATTAGCCTGGGCAGCCGCTAGTGGTCGCTACGGATCCTCACTATCCATAGCTTCCAAGTTCGATATAACTTAGTTGAGAAAAGTTGTGCCTACATTGTGAAAACATTTAGACTGCGTTTAGACAGGCAGCCCAATTCAGTTTTTTTCTTTTTTCAATCAGATCGCCACTGAAGAAATCTGATTGAAAAGATGTGATTTGTGAGAAAATACAAACGAGTGGAAAAAAAGATCAGAAATTGACTGCCTGTTTAAACGCAGCCTTGATGTTTACTAAAGTAATTGTACACAAGAACCACACACTTCCTCCATGCAATCCTAACTTCGAAAACGATCATGTACTTTCGATTTTCATATCCACACCCCTCCGGTGACGCAATCATAATTTTCAACGTTGGACATTTTTACCGAACTGTGTAGATCCTGAAAACAGCCGACGCCTTTAGACTTGAACAAAGGTAGGTCAATATCAACTATAAAGATATCAGAATTGAATATGCCCACAAGATGAATAACTTTCTTAGCAAATGGGTTTAAGTACATTTGAAATGGCGGAGGAAAAGGAGGTGAAGTGAAGTCGCGTCAACATTTTCTCGACCATAGCATAATGACATTTTTTATGAAACGACAAAACTTTCATCACTTAAGAACTTCTTAGTTGTTACATTTAAGATAACAAATGACCCAGGTAGATGTTATGCACGAAGTTACCACATAGGCTATTACAGTAGATATTGCCAGATATTACAGTACAGTACACCGCCTGTTGACGATAGTATTTCCTGACCCGGTTGTTTTGTTAAGAGCCGCCGACGCTTGCGGAACGTTTTTTGGAAACATAAGCAACGTATCTTCCATATCAGAGAGAAATCATTTTAATAACATAAAAGGTTAAATTACTACACACCTTTATAGGGTTAGTGTTACCACACGTCCAAATATATCTCCAATATACATCGCTTGTGCTAAATAGCTATCTAATGTGCTCCGAACACCTGTGTGTAAGTGTAACTGGGGAGGAAGTGTAGTTCCTAAACTGGAGGCTTGCACAGCTTGTGGATCTGTGCAAAACTCTACAGTAAGTTTATCTTTTTTATTTTAAGGATTCTTTCTCGCTGATATGAAAGACAAGGGGCATATCAACATATGTTTCGAAAACCGGTTGGAAAGTCATGATTGTTGACTTTTTTTCAACTTTAAAACACAGCATCGGAATTGTATACTGAACAAAAATATAAACGCAACATGCAACAATTTCAAAGATTTTACTGAGTTACAGTTTATATAAGGAAATAGTCAATTGAAATAAATTCCTTAGGCCCTAATCTATGGATTTCACATGACTGGGAATAGAGATATGCATCTGTTGGTCACAAGTAGGGGTTTGGAACAGAAAACCAGTCCGTGTCTGGTGTGACCACCATTTGCCTCATGCAGCACGACACATCTCCTTCACATAGAGTTGATCAGGCTGCTGATTGTGGGCTGTGGAATGTTGTCCCACTCCTCTTCAATGGCGGTGCGAAGTTGCTGGATATTGGCGGGAATTGGAACATGCTGTCGTATACATCCATTCAGAGCATCTCGCACATGCTCAATGGGTGACATGTCTGGTGAGTATGCAGGCCATGGAAGAACTGGAACATTTTCAGCTTCCAGGAATTGTGTACAGATCCTTGTGACATTGGGCCGTGCATTATCACGCTGAAACATAAGGTGATGGCGGCGAGTGAATGGCACGACAATGGGCCTCAGGACCTCGTCACGGTATCTCTGTGCAGTCAAATTGACATAGATAAAATGCAATTGTATTCATTGTCCGTAGCTTATGCCTGCCCATAGCATAACCCCACCGCCACCATTTGCCAATCTGTTCACAACGTTGACATCAGCAAACTGCTCACCCACACAATGCCATACACGTGGTCTGCGGTTATGAGGCCGGTTGGAAGTACTGCCAAATTCTCTAAAATGATGTTGGAGGCAGCTTATGGTAGAGAAATTAACATTCAATTCTCTGGCAACAGCCCTGATTGACAGTGCTGCAGTCAGAATTGCACGCTCCCTCAAAACATGGGTTTTTCATGCTCGCAGTTTAATTGTCTAGTAGGCTATTTTTGGACAAGCTGCTGAATTTGATAAACCAATTGGCTTATCAACCCTCTACCAGTTGTCTGTACAAGCACACAGGTTCTTCATTTCACTTCTCACATTATTTTACATGATGAAGCTTACTGGTAGTTCCCAGTCACATGTTGTTATTACAAGCACACAAAAACAAGAGACCGAAGCCTTTTGAGTCACTCACTGTTGTGCAGCATACACCATAGCATAGTTACAGTATGGAATTCACAACTAAATGTTTGCAGCTAGATATAACTACTAAGTTAACTGTCTAAAATGTGTTAAATGCTCGGCAGTTGGGCATTTGGATTGCTGACATAGTAGCTAGGTATCTATCAAGTTTCACTCCATTGATCTTCGTGCGTGCGTGCACGTGGGTGGAGTGGGATTTTAGGAGTAGCGAAAACCTTTTTGTAACATGATGTCCATGCCGGGCTCATTCCCATTCACAAGTGGCCGATAGCAAAGTTTTTTCATGTTGTCTTTTCATTTTGTGAAAACAAGGAAGAATCAGCTTTCCTTGCTAGTTTTTTTTAACCTTTATTTAACTTGGCAAGTCAGTTAAGAACAAATTCTTATTTACAATGACGGCCTAGGAACAGTGGGTTAACTGTCTTGTTCAGGGGCAGCATCTGCACATCTATCACTCCAGAGTTAATGCTAAATTGTAATTGTAATTATTTAGCCTCTATGGCCTATTTATTGCCTTACCTCCCTACTCTTCTACATTTGCACACACTGTACATTGATTTTTCTATAGTGTTATTGACTGTACATTTGTTTGTGTGTAACACTGTGTTGTTGTTGTTGTCGCACTGCTTTGCTTTATCTTGGCCAGGTCGTAGTTAGGGTTGCCAACTGTCCCGTGTTAGCCGGGATGTCCCTTATATTGGGCTAAATTGGTTTGTCCCATACGGGACCTCCCTTGTCCCGTATATTTATCCAATCACAGTACAGTGTAAATGCGCCAATTCCTGCAAAGTAATTTCTGTTATTGTTCGGTCGGTTTGGCATATCAAGGAAATATGGATACACATGCAAAAAAGACTGTGCAGCTACAACAAACAATGTGAAGCAAAAAAGACGTGGGTTAAGCCCGTCAGTGGTAACTCGACAAAAGCTTTCTGTACTTTATGCGTCGGGAATTCTCAATTGGTCATGAAGGGGAGAATGCCCTAACTCAGCAGGCCACGCTAGCTAAAAGTGCTAGCAATATTGGTGCATTCTTCGTGACGTCTACTGCGGAAACTGACATAATGGGAAAACACCTCTCCGTTTACCAGTTATTGAGCAGTGCCAACAATCGCATTCTGAAAGCTAATTGCCCAGCTCACATAGCTCATAATGCCTGCAAGCACACCTGCGATCAGCTGTCAGTGGATATTGAGACAATTGTTTTACAGATCTACAGGCACTTATCAGTATCTGCTTCCCGAAGAGAGGAACTTCGTGCATTTTCTTGCCTTTGTTGACACTGAGTGGCGTGAAATTCTGCGACATGTTTGCACACGATGGCTCTCTCTTCATCCAGCTGTCCATCGTCTCCAGCGAAGCTGGCCAGCTCTTACATCATACTTCAGGTCCCTTGGCGAGACCTGTCCTGTGGAACTGAAGAGTATTTTTTAGTATGAAGAAAAAACGGAAGCTGCTGAGATTTATCTGTGCTTTTTCCACAAAGTGGGTGTGTTTTTGACCAACTCGTACAAAAGCTGGAGGAAACAACGCTCTCCATCACAGGTGTTTTACGAGGAAGTCCAAAAGTTCTGAATTTAAGACGCTTCAGCTGACACAGGACAGTTTTTTTTCTCTGATACCAGACCAAGCAGCTGATGGACAAACAATTGTCAACACAAATGTCCAAGCAGCAAGAGGACTTTGAAGTTCTATGACACTGTCATTACATTACAAGTGGTTTGATTTCTCACCAGAAAATGTAATGGTGAAACTGATCGGCCTCTATGAGGAGCTCTCCTTCACTGACCTGGAGCAGGTGGTTGCCCTCAAAATGACAGAGACAGTCAGTATGGACCAACTCTATGAAGAGTTTTGTGCTAGCTGGGAGGAAATACAGAAAGCCAGACAGGATACCACAAAATCCACCAGTGAGAAGCAGGTGGCAGTTTACCAAAACCTAGGGAAAGCCAACTTGATCAACATGTTCAGGATTGTCTCATTTGTCCTCAGTGTGCCAGATTCAAATGCCTTTGTAGAGAGGATTTTCTGTCTGATGACCATTAAATGGTCAGACTCAAGAAACCAATGTAGCACAGAGCTGATCAAAAATGAACTTCAAATATCTGGGAACTGTGACTTGTCATGTAATGACTTCTCTCTGGCTATGCAAGAGGACTGCTTGAATCAGTCAAGCATGTAGCCTTGGTGAGTGACTCATGCCCCTCTTTTCCTCTTTTGCATTTGAAAAGTTTTTTTTTTGTTGCTGTAAAGGTCCCAATTGTGATTTATTTTATTTATTTTGATGTTTATTCACATAAGTTTACATAATGATACAGTTTTAGTAAAGCTATAGACTAAATGGAATATAACAATGTTTTTCCTTTCCAATTGAATAAGAATATGAATATACACTGTAACATGCCGTCATGTTTTGGTCACTGGAGAAAAAAAGCACATGGCTAGCTAGTTGGCTACAACAGGTTCTACCATTTCATAATAATAACTAGTTATTACTGTAGTTATTACTTTTAAACTAAATACCTTTTGGGGTTGATTCTTGTTGTTTGGTTTACTGTTTGAACTGTCGCTGAGATTATATTTGGTTATCAATGCAAAATAGGTTACTTTAATGTGGGGATGGGCATTTGACATTTTTGGGTACTCAGTTTTTTTAACACAAGGCCTGTGCTGGAAAGAAATGTATGAGTATTTATCTATAGGCCTGTGTCAACATGCCTAATTTATCATAACCATTACAGATAACAAATCCTAATTGCTAAATTGCCAATATAGTACCAATCAAAAGTTTAGACTCACCTACTCATTCCAGGGTTTTTCTTTATTTCTTACTATTTTCTACATTGTAGAATAATAGTGAAGACATCAAAACTATGAAATAACACATATGGAATCAATCATGTAGTAACCAAAAAAAAGGTTAAACAAATCAAAATATATTTTATATTTGAGATTCTTCAAAGTAGCCACCCTTTGCCTTAATGACAGCTTTGCACACACTTGGCGTTCTCTCAACCAGCTTCATAAGGTAGTCACAAATGCACATTTGTACAACCAGCTTCACAAATGCACATGTAGAAATGGAACACTAGAGGCAAAGCAAATTAACATTGTCTTCAAGACAAAATAAATAAAACAATTGGGACAAAATGTAACTGTGATCGCTGGTTAAAGAACGAGCTTTGACGTTCGGGTACTCGATTACTCATGCCCATCCCTGCTTTGATGAATAGTCTATATAGCCTATAGATCAGATCAAGGAGCCAAGCGACAACACTGCCCCACTGTGGATGGAATGATACAGCGGGTCTTCATTTTCAGGTAGTAAAAAAGTAAGTAAAAAGCCGGAGCCTATTACAAAGATACGCCCCTTTTGTGACGAAAAATTACATTGCAACACTCCGAATCGTACGTCTGCGTAGAGCTTGTAGTAAGCTTAAGTGGTTAGCGTTTTGCAATCAAGCTCCTCTTGGTAACAGAAGAGAATCCCCTCCTGGATCAAGAGGCTTGCTGTCTAATATTTGTTTGAGTAGCATTTTTGAGTTACTTGTATAACTGTATGAGCTGGGATGTCTGTACTCCAAATAGTTTGTGTAAAAGGTTTGCATGTTAGCATTTAGCTAGCATTTGCTATGGGATTTTACATGTACTTGTTAGCATTGATAACCTTCTGATTGAAAATAGCGCGCCTTGTGTGTTTTAGTGCCGGTATTACGGTATGGCACAAAGTCGGTATGGGGGGGTTATACTTGCCTAACATATGGAATTGTTTTAAGATGGTCATACCATGGATCATTTAGCTATTTGATTTAGAATTGAAAGACCCTGTAGGTATAAAAAATACATATATTTACAAATGATTTGATAAAATATAGAATTTGCCCATAGAAACACATTAAATGACACATTCATAAATGGCAAAACAGACAGTCAAAAAATGTATCCAAAGGAATAAGATTTTGAAGTGTCTGTCTTATATCAATGAGATATAAGAAAGCTCAGATAAATTAAAACAAATTTTTTTTAACACATATTTAACCCATTCCTTTTTTTTACCTGTCTGGCACCAGTGGGACGGTAGCGTCCCACCTGACCAACATCCAGTGAAAGTGCAGGGCGCCAAATTCAAACAACAGAAATCTCATAATAAAAATTCCTCAAACATACAAGTATTATACACCATTTTAAAGATAAACTTCTTGTTAATCCAGCCACAGTGTCTGATTTCAAAAAGGCTTTACGGCAAAAGCACACCATGCGATTATGTTAGGTCAGCGCCTAGCCACAGAAAACCATACAGCCATTTTCCAACCAAGGAGAGGTGTCACAAAAGTCAGAAATAGCGTTAAAATTAATCACTTACCTTTGATTATCTTCATCTGATGGCACTCCTAGATCTCCATGTTATACAATAAATGTTTGTTTTGTTCGATAAAGTTAATCTTTATGTCCAAATACCTCCTTTTTGTTCGCACGTTTAGTCCAGTAATCCAAAATGCACAAGGCGTAGGCACTAAGTCCAGACGAAAAGTCAATAAAGTTCCATTACAGTTTGTAGAAACATGTCAAACGATGTATAGAATCAATCTTTAGGATGTTTTTATCATAAATCTTCAATAATATTCCAACCGGACAATTCCTTTGTCTTTAGAAATGAAAGGGAACGGAGCTCGCGCGTGACTAAACTCAAGGCTTTCAGCCAGACCACTGGTTCAAACAGCTCTTATTCGCTCCTCTTTCACAATAGAAGCCTGAAACAACTTTCTAAAGACTATTGACATCTAGTGGAAGCCTTAGGAAGTGCAATATGACCCCATTTACACTGTATATTGGAAAGGCAATCACTTGAAAAACTACAAACCTCAGATTTCCCACTTCCTGGTTGGATTTTTCTCTGGTTTTCGCCTGCCATATGAGTTCTGTTATACTCACAGACATCATTCAAACAGTTTTAGAAACTTCAGAGTGTTTTCTATCCAAATCTACTAACAATATGCATATCCTAGCCTCCGGGCCTGAGTAGCAGGCAGTTTACTATGGGCACGCTTTTCATCCGGACGTGATAATACTGCCCCCTACCCCAAAGAAGTTAACTGATACCTGGTTACCTTCAGAAGAGTCCTGTGACACTTGTGGGGGTCGTAGAACAAAACAGAGAACAGCATCAGTGGCGATTAAAAAGTAGGTATACGCAATGCCCACTGAAAAGACTAGTGGGTATACAGCGTATAGCCCCTACTACACCACTGGGCTAAAGTCTTCCACTCAGGGACCAGACGCGAACCTGATGAAATGACTAAGAGAAGCAATGTCCTTCTCTATGTCTATGATGCATTTTTAACCCCAGAGTAAATAGGTTTTGTCTTTCTGGCGGGTGAAGAATGTGTTGCTATGCACAGAGGCCTTCACCCCCTCTGATACCCTGCGTCATTCACTCATTGAGACATTCATTTTTGATTCCCATGAGTTGCTTGCTAGGCACTGAATGAATGCCTCGTAACAGTGCTCTGTGAGGGACTGGGGGGCCCAGAAGTACTGGTAGGTATCCAAGGATGGCGTAGGCGTACTGGTGTGTTAAATTATCCAGGTCCTGCACGAGATGGAGCCCTCGGCTGTCCTTACTCAAGCCTCTGGTATTCTGCTAATCTGAGTGGGCGTATATGAGTCAGTGGTCATTGTGTGTCTGTGTGTATCCATCCTGAATCTTTTCAGCAGTTCCTCTATTTGTTCCTTTCTTTGTTGTATCCTCTACAGTCTACATTCACTCCCCCAGAATCTAGCTGCCATTTTTGGATCCCCTTTCCACCCCTCCTCCCGTTCCTGTCCTTTCTGCCCCCCACATTCTCTCACTCCTCCACCAAGATTCCAACTGTCCCCCACCACTCTGCTCACTAAGTATCATGCTCATGTTTTTCATGCATGTGTTTTCGATAGGGAGTCGACAGGTCCCTTAAGCACAATTACATTGTCACATTGACAGTTAGGCCCGGGGCCTACATTGTTATAACAAAATTGTTACATTGCTGTAATAACACAACATGGAGAAATAACAAACTGAATCTGCACACAGTTTACCAAATGCTGAGTACAGCTAGGGGAGGACTTACTTTATATATCACATTGACTGGTCCCTATGGTCAGAGTGGTTTTCTGGACTGTGGAGTGCAGCTCTACAACCACTCATTAGCCTGTAGTTCTCATAGTTTAACCTCTTCAAGAGGTTTTTAAGAGGGCACATTACTTGTGAGTGATCCATCAAGGCCAGAGGATGTAGGCTAATCCCAGGATAGAAACTTATAACATTCACTCTGTTGAAGCGATCATAAGTAAAATATTGAATATTACTCAAGGTCAAATAAAGCAAGAGTCAAGGGTGATGATAAATGAATATACTGTAGGCTACTTGCTTTAAGCTGTCAGTCACTCCTATGATTTGATACAAGAGTTGTTTGACATGTCCAAATGTGGTCCCTGAGTTTCCTTGCCCTTTAGTGGCTCTGTTCTGAGTCATTTGTAGTTCCTCTCTCAAAAAAAGAGGAAACCAAAAAAGGAACTGAGATTTTCCCAAACTCAAAAAGGAGTCCGACCTTATCCATGCTATAAGTTAAAACCTCACAATTCTCACATGTAATCCTCATGGGTCATTCTGAAGGGAAAACAGCAGGGGCTAAAGGTTGGGAGTTCAACACACCATAACTAAAAATCATATATTATAGATTATACAGACAGAGGGGATTGATAGCAGCATCATTGATTTATGGGAGCACATAACTTTGGTTATATGTAGAACAGAACCATGGTGTTCCTGTTGACATGATTGATGCGACTACTCTGGCCTGATGGGATCAAGTGGCTTATTCATGCATCATCGTTTGCTTGGTATTTGACCCTGAGTGTGTTTTAAGAGCATAACCCTGAACCCTGACCCCTTTCTGCAGCCCCAACGCAGCACAATGAGAGGCTTAAAATGTGGCCAAAGAGTATAACATAGTCTAGTAAATAACTAACACGTGGCCCCTTACTTTGGGGAATTAGATCTTCAAGGTTTGTTGTTTTGGGTCCCAAATGAACATTTGAAGAGTTAGATCGGTTAGATTTGGACACTGTTGAGTGAGCTTTTTAATAATGTGCTCTAATTTCCCCATTATTTAGGGAGAGTGAAAATGGTACAGAAAGATACTGAGCATGAGCGAGAGACAGTGCAGAAAGAGCAAGCCAGCCCTGCTGCTGCAGGGAAAAGAGGGAGGGGGGATGTGGGGAAGTGAGATGGATTTCCCGTAAATCACCATCCACCAATCACAGCTCCTACCCAGGTTGGCAGTGGGCCAGTGGGATCAAGCGACACCAAGCAACCGAGATACACAGCAAGATTACAGAGTGAAGTAGAGAGAGAGTTGAACGAGACCTATATTACAGAGAGTGAGTTATCATTTGTAAGGATAGGGGTATATACTAGCAGAATATTTGACTTTAGTTTAGTGAAAAACGGATAACCAGAAGAGACTGCAGACCTGCAATTCGGACCTGCCTCTGTCGGTAGGTCTATGTTTCCTTCCTCAGTGTCTATTTTTCCATCCAGTTCTTTGTCAAAGGGCCTGTTCTTACTTCCACCCCACTTAATTTCAGTTGGGGTGTGGTGCTGTGTTTTGGAGGAGGGGTACGTGTGCGAAGCTCTCGCTTTAGCAGGAAGTGATGATCAGTGAATGAGAAAGCTGGTGTGCCTGGTCAGAGTCTGGGTTAGACAAAGTGTGTGAAGGAGGGGACAGAGAGATAGACAGGAAAGTGGAGAGTAAGAATAACAATAACGAGGCTAAATACAGGGGGCACCGGTACTGAGTCAGTGTGCGGGGGTACAGGCTAGTTGAGGTAATCTGTACATGTAGGTGGGGGTGAAGTGAAGTGACTATGCATAGATAACAAACAAACAGCAAGTAGTAGCAGTATACAAAAGGGGGGGGGGGTTTCAATGTAAATTGTCCTGAGGCGATTTTATTAATTGTTCAGCAGCGTAGTTGAGTATTTGCTTAGCATTTACCCCGGTAGTCAACCTGAGCTTGGCGTGTCATAAAGGGAACAGGGCACCTGTCTAAGGGAAGATCAAAAGTGAGGGGTAAAGATAAACTCCTGTGAAGTGCTGGCACACTGATGCAACATGCAGCAACCCTAGCTCTGCAGCTCTAAGCTTACAGTGTTCACTAAGCAGGCCTAGGTCCAAAGCCTCTCTGGCATTTCTCTACTGAATTAAACATGCTCAGATCAGAGGGGTTTTCATTTGAAAGACATACTCCATGCTTGATGCTTGTTAACTGAAAATAAATACAGGAATACAGCATACACCTATATACTGTTGTTGTACAAACATAAATTATGCCATGTTTGACCAGTCTAGCTCATTGCATCTTATCCCAGCAGTTTTCATGTGTATTTTATTTTGCACAGAGGCTGTCAGAGAGTCAACTTAAGGTGTAAATCTTGGCAGGTGGTGTGCAACATTGTTTTGTGCTGCTCGACCAATATTGCGCCCTTCAACACACACTCCTTCTATTCTGTGGAACTGAGGCAGGCCTGTTCCTTGAACATGCCATGTAGCAGTCTTCACAACACAACTACTTCCTGGTGTTAACTACACAGTTGTAACTGTCAAAACAAGGCCGTGATCGAGTTTCCTGTCTCATTCGCTCACCGCAAAACATGAAGTTTCAGCAGAGAAGGAGTTGCGATCAAGTTTCTGTGTCAAGCATATACACTTCCTCCATGTTGAGAAAGTGATATGTTCCAAATAAAATACAATTTTATTGGTCACCTGCACCGAATACAACAGGTGTGGTCTTTACCGGGAAATGCTTACTTACGAGCACATTCCCAACAATGCAGAGTTAAAAAGTACAACAAATATTTGCTTTGGAACGAGGCGCAATACAAGGCAGAGATAAAAAAATTACTAGATTGACTTGTTTCACCGCCACACAAAGCCGGCCATTGTTCGTTTCTTAGCAGGTTCAAAGTTCAGTTGACATGAGGGAGGCTCTTTCCAGAAGTGAATAAGCTATACTGGGGTTTTTGATTACCCACTCAATGTCCCTGCAATCACAAGCTCTGCTCCGCTCTCTGCTAATGGACAGGTGTGAGGATCGCTTAGATCAGCAAGTGGATTGTTGTGGAGATGTGCTTCAAATTAAGTGCTGTACACTGAGCTGTTCAAGGACGGTGTAACGACTGTCTTCGGGTGAAAGAGAGGAGGACCAAGATGCAGCGTGAATATAATCCATATTTAATGGGAAAATACTTAAACACCGAACAAAACAACAAACCGACAAAAAAGGAACGAAGACGATACAGTCCCGTAACGTGAACGCAAAACACTGGTACACTGAAACAGGAACAATCACCCACAAACAAACAGTGCAAACAGGCTACCTTAATATGGTTCCCAATCAGAGACAATGACAAACACCTGCCTCTGATTGAGAACCATATTAGGCCAAACAACAAACCCAACATAGAAACACAAAACATAGAATGCCCACCCAGCTCACGTCCTGACCAACTAAACAAAGACTAAACAAAGGAAATAAGGTCAGGAACGTGACAGTACCCCCCCCCCCCCCAAGGTGCGGACTCCGGCCGCAAAACCTGAACCTATAGGGGAGGGTCTGGGTGGGCATCTGTCCACGGTGGCGGCTCTGGCGCTGGATGTGGCCCCCACCCCACCATAGTTAATTCCCGCTTCCGTGGCCTCCTCTTAACGGCGACCCTCCAAATTAACCCCACTGGACTGATGGGCGCCTCTGGACGGAGGGGCAGCTCCGGACTGAGGGGCAGCTCCGGACTGAGGGGCAGCTCCGGACTGAGGGGCAGCTCCGGACCGAGGGGCAGCTCCGGACTGACTGACGGCTCTGGCAGGTCATGGCTGACTGACGGCTCTGGCAGGTCATGGCTGACTGACGACTCTGGCCGTTCCTGGCTGACTGACGACTCTGGCCGGTCCTGGCTGACTGACGATTCTGGCCGGTCCTGGCTGACTGACGACTCTGGCCGGTCCTGGCTGAATGACGGCTCTGTCAGCTCCTGTCTGGCGGGCGGCTCTGGCAGCTCCTGACTGGCGGGCGGCTCTGGCGGCTCCTGACTGGCGGACGGCTCTAGCGGCTCCTGACTGACGGACGGCTCTAGCGGCTCCTGACTGACGGACGGCTCTAGCGGCTCCTGACTGACGGACGGCTCTGAAGGCTCAGGACAGACGGGCGGCTTTGAAGGCTCAGGACAGACGGGCGGCTTTGAAGGCTCAGGACAGACGGGCAGCTCAGACGGCGCTGGGCAGACGGGCAGCTCAGACGGGCAGCTCAGACGGCGCTGGTCAGACGGGCAGCTCAGACGGCGCTGGGCAGACGGGCAGCTCAGACGGCGCTGGGCAGACGGGCAGCTCAGACGGCGCTGGGCAGGCGGGCAGCGCAGGCGGCGCTGGGCAGACGGGCAGCGCAGGCGGCAGCTCAGACGGCGCTGGGCAGACGGCAGACTCTGGCCTGCTGAGGCGCATAGTATGCCTGGTGCGTGGTCCCGGAACTGGTGGTACCGGGCTAGGGACACGCACCTCAAGGCTAGTGCGGGGAGCAGCAACAGGGTGTACAGGGCTCTGGAGACGCACAGGAGGCTTAGTGCGTAGTGCCGGAACTGGTGGTACCGGGCTGGAGACACGCACCACAGGGCGAGTGCGTGGAGGAGGAACAGGGCTCTGAAGACGCACAGGAAGCCTGGTGCGTGGTGTTGGCACTAGTGGTACTGGGCTGGGGCGAGGAGGTGGCACCGGATATACCGGATATACCGTGAAGGCGTACTGGAGCTCTTGAGCACCAAGCCTGCCCAACCTTACCTGGTTGAATGCTCCCCGCAGCCAGGCCAGTGCGGCAATGTGGAATAGCCCGCACTGGGCTGTGCTGGCGAACCGGGGACACCATGCATAAGGCTGGTGCCATGTACACCGGCCCGAGGAGACGCACTGGAGACCAGATGCGTTGAGCCGGCTTCATGGCACCTGGCTCGATGCCCACTCTAGCCCGGCCGATACGTGGAGCTGGGATGTACCGCACCGGGCTAAGCACACGTACAGGAGACACCGTGCGCTCTTCCGCATAACACGGTGTCTGCCCGTACTCTCGCTCTCCACGGTAAGCCCGGGAAGTTGGCGCAGGTCTCCTACCTGACTTCGCCACACTCCCCACTCCCCTTTTAGGGCTGACTCTCAGGCTTCCAGCCTCGCTTCCGTGCTGCCTCTTCATACCACCGCCTCTCAGCTTTAGCTGCCTCCAGCTCTTCACGAGGGCGGCGATACTCTCCAGCTTGAACCCAGGGTCCCTTACCGTCCAGAATTTCCTCCCATGTCCAGAAGTCCTGAGTACGCTGTCGCTGCTGCCCGTTACCACGCTGCTTGGTCCTTTTGTGGTGGGTGATTCTGTAACGACTGTCTTCGGGTGAAAGAGAGGAGGACCAAGATGCAGCGTGAATATAATTCATATTTAATGGGAAAATACTTAAACACCGAACAAAACAACAAACGGACAAAAAAGGAACACAAAACATAGAATGCCCACCCAGCTCACGTCCTGACCAACTAAACAAAGACTAAACAAAGGAAATAAGGTCAGGAACGTGACAGACGGACCGTTTTGAATAGTCCAACCAACAGCGAAGTTAGTAAACAGGATAAAACCATGTTTTATTCTGAATTGACATCATTTTCTGTTTCCTTCTCCAGCAGGTGAGATGGCGGTGAGGCGAAGGATGTTTAACTCGACCAGACCGTTCTCAGGGTCACCCCAAATAGAGCTGAAGGGGTCTTACGCAAGCCTCCCCAGCCCAGAACACAGGACGAGTGACGAGGAGGGGAAGGAGAGCAAAGGGGACTTCATGCCTTGTTTAAAACCCAGAATAATTAAAGTCCTAACGAAGGGCACAGCAGAACAAGTGGGTGAAGCAGGTCCACTGAACTATCAGAAGAACTCGTTCATAGCCCAGGCTGAATGTGAGTATACTAAGGACGGGCGATACTAGTTTTGATAGGGTTAATTGCAGAGAGAGAGAGAATGGCACCAAGCTAACACCTGCTGTCTGTGCTTCCCCAGGTGAAACCCAAGACTCTCAGCAGTTCAGCCCTTCCTGCTCCGAACGCTCCTTTGTCGCGTCCCCCAACTGCTTAATCAACCGGTATGACCTCACTTATCCCTCCATAACACACTCCATCATTATCTCTCCTTACAACTCTCTCAATCTTTTGGTTTCTTCTTTAGCTACAAAGCATTAGCTTTAAACCACTAATGTCTTCTTACAGTTTTCGGTTTTTGTGACAGTACTGTATTCACACAGGCATTGCTGTTGTGTCTTCCACAGGGACTCATCAGAGCACAACAATGTGGCGTGTTCCACCGCAGCCTCCAACCATGAGAAACCAGGCTCCCCGGCCCACTGCTCACCCAGGAAGAAGCCAAGGAAGAAACAGAAGAGGAAGGAGGAGAAAGAGGAGCAGAGGGAGACAGGGAAGCAGAGACAGAGACGTAGAGTACCTTCTGGTGTCCCTGAGCAGGAGACCCAGACTGGCAGTTCTCCTCAACTGATCCAGACCCAGGTAAGATGAGCACTCTCCCTGTAACATCCTACTGTCAGACACAAAATGGATGACGTTGAACTCTAGTTGAACTTGAAGTGCCTTTCTTGTGATTCATAGTCTGTAGTATGAACCGTAGACGGTCTCATATAGTGTTTGAGCTTCTATCAGCAAACATCCTAGCACAAACATTAGCTTTCCAACCGGTAGGAAGTGATTCAGAGAACTCTTGACTGTCTGAGACAAAGCTTCCTTTCAGGTGTCCATAGTCTTGAAGCCTCACCCACACAGATAGGTGTCTGTGTCAGTATCATTACCTGGAGGTGAAAGCTCTTTCCTGGCAGACAGTCACCTTTAATCACCTGGTGGTTGGTTTGTCTTTTTCCCCTTTAGCAGGACGCTTCAGAGCACCAAAGTAACATCAGCACTTCATACAGTAGCAGTATCCCGAGTTTAGAGGCGCATGACACAAGACGCCCCCCTTACCCCCTCCAGGACTGCAACAGGGGCCCCAGCCATTCCCACCTCTACTGGGGCCCCCAGGTGTTTAGCCCCCCCTCCAACCTCTCCACCTATGGGCAGGAGAGTGACTCAGACTCTCCTCTCAGCAGTGTGGGAGACTGTTCATTGGCCCTAGCAGGGCTCAGGGGCAGTGTCAGTCAGGAAGACCGATGCTATGCAGGTCCATTCTGCAAAGACTTCTGCAAAGACGTGGAAAGGGATGTCAGGGAGAAGGAGGGAGAAGTCTCAGAGACTGACACCAACGAGGGCCTGATCTTCAATGAGGTAACTTTCCAGACTGCAGTAGTTGTCGATAAATGCGGTTGTTTACTTGTGGCTTTTTCTGATTCCTCCTTATTAACTCAGCCAATTGTTCTCTCTCATTTCCTATTAGAATATTCAGCCTGTGAATTATGAGTACAGGGAGGGGAAGGACTACAGCCTCTGCAAGTCTATCAACACAGGGTCATACGGGGAAGTGCACAGTGTGCAAGACAACAGAACACACTTCAGATTTGGCGCCAAAAAGGTACAACAGCACTTACACTCTATGTGTATACGTTATCTGTGTGTTATCTCTCACTATTGATAACTATTGAACTCTCTTCTCCCTCTCCTTCCTCCCAGATTCTCCTGAAGAGTTTTAGTAGTGAGGAAGTGGGTACGTGGAGTGCCCTGAAGTCTCCTCGCGTGGTGGAACTCTTCGGAGTGATCAGAGAGGGGCCCTACGTTGTCCTCTTCATGGACCTCAAAGCTGGTGAGCTATACACTATACTGTACCTCGATCTCAGGCAGTGACCTAGGCGCTACTTATGTGCTGGCCAGCTGTTTGTTCACCCGCACCCACCCGCAATTGCTAATAACCCATCCGCAACCACCAGACTATATGTGATAAAGTGACAATCTGAGGCCTGCACCTGACCCTAACCCGCTATAATATAGAAAAATGCTGTAGGCTACAGTCAAAGACGGTAGAATTATTTTTTTGACATGGGGTGCAGATTTTCTCCTGATTTTAGATATGTTTCAGCTTATAATTTCCGACATTTTGGTAGACTATTTGTTAGTCAACTTGTCTATTATTAGATACATGCAGCTTCTGTTCTGTCATTATATGTTGCCCTCAAAGACTAAATTAACCCCTGCTCACCAGATTGTCATAAATCAATAGAATGAATGCTTTAATCTAGTTGACATCGGTAAAGTTTTTCTCTGTCATCTTCTTTCGTGGAGCAAAAACGTTTAGGGACCAAAAAATAATTAAAGGAGAACGATTTTCTGTGCTAAATTTCCAAATGACATCAGTTTGACCGGTTGTAAGGAAGTAGAAAGCTGTGAAAACAACCCAACATGTTTTTGATAAGATTTCAGTTTGGCTTGGATGCATATTTTACGTGGTTGAAATACTATCAGCTTTTATGATGCTGATAAAGATAGATACCATCTGTAGAGGTACTAACTGAGTATTTGCATTCTCTCAAGATGCTGATAGAAAGAAATCATATTTCTCCACTCCTGTTCCTGAGTCAGAATGTAGCCTACATTTGGTGTATAATTTCACTGCAAGAAATCCTTAATTTTGCAGGAGTTAATATTAAGGCTATGTGAGAGGTTATAGACCTACAGTCAGTGTCCAGATTTCAGTTTCCACTAAACCCATCGGATCCCTTGAACTTCCCTATTTGAAGTCCCCGTCTTGTGACTGTTGAATTTGAATAGCTCCTCACAATCATCACACTTTTACCACTTCACCAAATATTTTCCCAACATGACTTTTCTGGCCCTCCTTTCTCTTTATCTTCAACATTTCAAAGCTTTCCTCTTGTTGAATTCAAATCTGTGGATTGACGTAAACTTTTTGTCCCGTTTCCAAAAGCATGTGGTTATTGGCATGTAGGCTATTTGGCGCGTGTACAGTTAGACTCCTAGGTTTATGCACTAATGCCAGGTAGCCTAAAATAATTAAAGAACAACCTCAATGTAGCCTATAGATATAAATTGCGCAGGAATTATACATTTATGGATTTTTTAAAGGTATTGTTTCTCTTTATTCAACCTGCCCGCTACCCACCCGCCCTTCATCCACACAATATTTAATGACCCTAAACCCGTCCGGGTTATGAGTCAACCAGGGCATCACTACTAGACACATCTGTTGGAGTTTCTCGAAGGATGCCTCAGATCACCGCTATGATTTTGAGGTGATTTTCCATCACCCACTGACCCCTCCTGCCCTCTTCTCTATTATCTGCTTCTAGGCTCTGTGGGTCAGCTTATTAAAGAGAGGGGTCGGCTACCTGAGGACCTGGCCCTACACTACCACTGTCAGGTCCTGGAGGCGCTGGAGCACCTGCTGAAGAGACGAGTGCTGCATCTGGACATAAAGGGTAGGCCGAGACATGAGATAATGAAAATGGCTGACTTATGAACAAAACTACAGCAGAGGGTTCATAAAACACACGGTAACTGAATGCCTGGGCACATACACTGACTCTTACTAGGCATTTTCAAACTAGGTTTGATTATGGCAGCTATTAAAACAGTAATTACAAGACTTGTCAAATTAAATCAAATGTATAGCCCTTCTTACATCAGCTGATATCTCAAAGTGCTGTACAGAAACCCAGCCTAAAACCCCAAACAGGAAGCAATGCAGATGTAGAAGAACGGTGGCTAGGAAAAACTCCCTAGAAAGGCCAAAACCTAGGAGGAAACCTAGAGAGGAACCAGGCTATGAGGGGTGGCCAGTCCTCTTCTGGCTGTGCCGGGTGGAGATTATAACAGAACATGGCCAAGATGTTCAAATGTTCATAAATGACCAGCATGGTCAAATAATAATAATCACAGTAGTTGTCGAGGGTGCAACAAGTCAGCACCTCAGGAGTAAATGTCAGTTGGCTTTTCATAGCCGATCATTGAGAGTATCTCTACCGCTCCTGCTGTCTCTAGAGAGTTGAAAACAGCAGGTCTGGGACAGGTAGCACGTCCGGTGAACAGGTCAGGGTTCCATAGCCGCAGGCAGTTGACATGTAAAGAGGAATAGAAGAAGCAGACGTTCAGGATATTCATATTTTGATTCATATTTTGCCTTGGTGAGAGTAAGTTGTTTCTCGGCTGTTTTTGCAGTTGTTATGTGGAACACAAGAGTCGCAGATCGTGTCTTGATCTCCCGCACCTGTGTTGTGAAACCAGAGCACCACAGGCTGAGAACGCGCCAAGCCGGGAATTTCCCACAGCGTGACTCACCGCTGCTCTTTAGAGGGCGCATGCGCTCGCCAGCCAGAGAGAGGGAGAGACAGAACTAGAGGAAGAGAGAGAGCGACAGAGCAAAGGATAGACAGTTGGAACCACATGGCTCAGTGCTCAGATGCCACCTGGTGTCAGATATGCCACACCACAGGCACAGATACAACGGGGAGGTTTTGCCAAGTCACCTGCTGCCTGTCTACTATGCTATAAGCCCCAGATTCATTCCTTCCCCAACAGCTGTTTCTTAATAGCCAACATGACTTGGATTTTACTCTCTTTTCCCCCTGGTTACCAGAACCTTGCCCCGGCTGCATAGCTACAGTGCTGCTAAATATGGCTGTCTCATCCCAGAATTATAGAACATTAACCAAATCCAGTATATAGCCACAGATTAACGTGTGTGTGTGTGTGTGTGTGTGTGTGTGTGTGTGTGTGTGTGTGTGTGTGTGTGTGTGTGTGTGTGTGTGTGTGTGTGTGTGTGTGTGTGTGTGTGTGTGTGTGTGTGTGTGTGTTGCAGCGGACAATGTGTTGCTGTCAGAGGATGGGAGGGACACTTTTCTGTGTGACTTTGGACACTCGGAGAGAACGGACATCGGTGGACAGAGCCTAAGTGCATCCCAAGGAGGTAGCAAAATATGAACTCAAGCCCCCACTAGACAAAAAAGAGGGATACACCAAAAACAATAAAGTGTTTGACCTGGTTGTCATGTCTGAATGTATACTCTGTGTATGTGTGTGGAAGCAGATCTGAAGGGGACAGAGACACACATGGCCCCGGAGATTGTGAAAGGGGAAACCCGCGGAGCCAAAGCAGATGTGTGGAGCAGCTGCTGCATGTTACTGCACATGCTCAATGGCTGCCAGCCCTGGACACGATACTACTCCCGCCCACTGTACTTCAAGGTATCATTCAACACAACACCACCCTGTCTTCATACTTGACGTGTGACACATATGTAGCTTTCGATGTTTAAAAAAAAAAATCGTAGCCAATATTAGGCCTCCGATTGGATTGATGTTCATGTGGCTATGGTTACAGATAGCCAATGAACCACCGCCTCTGAGGGAGATCCCGCCCGATTGCAGTCAATTCACTGCTGATGTCATAAAGGTGGGACTACAGAAGGAGCCAACCAAGAGGGCCTCCGCCTCGGAGCTCAAGGGAAGAGCAGCCAGAGCTCTGAGAGAAGGTGAGGGTGTAGCACCGCCACTGTTCTTAGATCAGTTCTTAGATGTTAAAAACTGTGGCTGTTAACCATGTTCATGTGAATACTGGCTAACAAACCTACTGCTTTTAGATCAGTCCTTATAACTGACTAAAAACCCTACTGTGTGTCTTTAGTGGGAGGACTCAGCAGCCCCATCAGAGGGTCCTATAAGGAGCCTCTACAGATAGATGACAGCCCCAGCCAGTCTAGCCAGCCCTGGCCTCCCTTTAGCAGAGACACCTGCTCTGAGGAGAGCCCTGAGCTATGGCTGGAATCCATGATCCCAGGGAGCAGGGAGCTGAACAATGATGAGGAGGAGGAAGGCAGTGAGGCAGACACAGAGGAGACAGCCTCACCTCCAGACTCACCTCGCTCTCTACTGACACAACTCCATGAATGGCAAAATCCCAAGATGGCCGACGTCACCTCCAACGTATCGGAGCTTGAACTGCGCAAACTGGAGAGAGGTAAGGGTTGTTGCAACATTCTGTGTGTTTGCTGTCTGTCAGTCTGTGTATCTAAGTTCATTTTACTTGATGTATATCTGTGTGTGTCTATATCAACTCAAGTCAACTCCTCTGTTCTTACCGCTCCTCTTCTGCTTGTCTGCAGAGTTCTACCTGACCAGTCTGTCTCAGCTGCACTCAGCAGAAACCCAGGAGCAGCTACTGTCCTGCCTGAGCAGCAGTGACTGTTACTCCAACAGGGACTTATGGGACAGAAAGGTAACCCACCATATAAGCCTGCCATACCTACATGTTAGATAATATGAACAGCTGTAGAGTGTGTAATGTGTTTCTGTGGGTTGGTATCTGGGTCTCTCAGGTCACATTATCAGCACATTCACAGTTCTCCCTCTCTTTTCCCTGTCTCCCTTCTCCCCTAACTACAGGACTCTGGCCGTTGGTCCATCAGCCAAGGTGATGACCTCAGCTCTGGCGTGTTCTCCTACAACAGCCAACCGGACGGACAGATTCTTAGTATGGACTGGCTGGTTCACCAAAGCCACCTGTCTCCACCCCGATGCTTTGAGGGTGAGTGACATTGTTATCTGACCCTGGAAGATGGTACAGCTCAGGATGTTTAGATAAGAGGATCATGTCATATTGTTTCCCACTGGATAGGACCTCATTCCCATAGAGATATCACTCATGCTGAGAAAGCATATGCAGTGCACTCATGTTGGCTGTTTCTCTGCACTGTGATTGGCTCAGGAGTTGACGTCTGCATCACGGACGTAAATGGGCAAAGCATCCGGGTCCGAGAGAAACGCAGGGTGAAGGTGGGCCACATCGCCACGGGGATCAGCGACCAGGTGAGTGAGGACTCATGGTTGAGTTTTCAATATGCCTCCCCTGACAACAAGTCGTGCACAACCATATTTTCATTTTGATGCTCTTGTCCTTTTCACAGGCGACTACACACAGGCCTTCATTACAGCACCTCACACCACCTGTGTCTCTCTCTCCCCTAGATCTCTGAGAGGGTGTTCACCATGGAGACTCAGGAGCATGAGCCAGTGGCCCATGATGAGGAGGTACAGGACTCTGGCCTCCTGCTCTGCTGTGTCCCTGCTCCTGACTACTGCCAGGCCTGGAGATGGAGGGTCAAGGAGGGGGTGCTGGAGACTCGTGACTGAGCCATCAACTCCCCCCACTCATCAGTAGCAGTCTCATCAAGCATCAGGACTGTGAACTCACTCTTGTACGCCTGTCTCAGTATATCCTGCTTTTTATCAAACTGGGTATAATGTCTAATCCTTGTAAGGATCGTACCCTTTTTTTCAATTTTTGCCTAAAATGACATACCCAAATCGAATTGCCTGTAGCTCAGGACCTGAAGCAAGGATATGCATATTATTGATACCATTTGAAAGGAAACACTTTGAAGTTTGTGGAAATGTGAAATTAATGTGGGAGAATATTAACAGCAGGGGTTCAAACTTTAGAACCCAGTTCCTACATTGGAGTATAAAATGTATTTTATCAAACAAAACTATGCTCAATTTTATCTCTGGGACCCTCATGATGACAAATTAGAGCAAGATTACTGAATGTAAGTACATTATTTACCTTCAGAGGTGAATGTGACAAGTTTTTTGTTGTTGTGCACTCTCAAACAATAGAATGGTATTTCTCACTGTAATATCTACTGTAAATTGGACTGTGCAGTTAGATTACCAAGAATTCTGCACATATAAGACGTGTATGTCCTGGAAAGTTGGATGTTACTTCCGTCATTCTAGTCACATTAACGCACACGTTAGCAACAATCGTCAAGGTATTGGGACACCGATCCCATAGAGGATAAAGGGACAAATGTCATGTTTCTTATAAATGGATATCCCTGTATATTACAGGAGCACACACGTGTGGTGTTTGTGTTCTCTTTAGAGAAAATGGTTCATGTGAATAAGCTACAACTGCCTTTCTCAAAGTAAGGTATGGAAAGTCCAACAATACTGTAAACCTAGCATAATTTTATACACCTGTCCAAAAATGACAGCCCTTTTCTGTACTTAGCTAGAGCACACCCAACAATTGCACTGAGCCAATAGGATGTTAACATCTCAACCCTGTGTAACATGGAATCATGTCATGAAATAAAAGCTCTACTCTGGAGAATTTCATATCCATTTGCTGATCAATAGGAAAGATTCAATCCAACTACTGCATGACTACTAGACACCGTCTTTGGATATGCTTCCAGTTGAGAATTTGTGTATAAGCAGGCAATAGTTTTGAATTCATCTTTCCGCAAATATGTCATTGCTTAATAATGATCGCAATCCATAAAACGTTTTTATTTTATATTCATATTACAACAAAAACAAACAAGTGTCACTGCAAAAAGATTGTTTTGGGGGACAAGAGGTTTACAAAAGATATAGAAAAAGTGAAAAAAAGTGAATATCAAAGCAATTTATTGTAGAAAAGAAAAAAAGGACCAAGGCACTGACAACTTAAAAGAAATAAGAAAGTTTCCTTATTTGTTAACACATTAACAAGGTGTATAAAAAGAGCATTTGATTGAAGGATTATGGTATGGTCTGCTTTTAAATAGCCCACCATAGAATACAGTACTTGGAACACTATGCTGAGAGAGAGGTAAACATCTGTGAGAGAAGGACAGTGCTGTGTGTGTGTCTGCAGTAGAATTGCACACACACACACGTACTTGGAACATCTGTTGATCCTATGATCACACGTAAAATAATCAGACACACCCCCCAAAATGCATACTCCAGCAAAGAGTTACCATGAAGAGAGGGAGGGAGAATGATCAGCTAGGAAAAAGGAGACTCAATGGAAGAAAAGTGCAACAGAAATAAAGCATAGGAGATTCTCATGGCTGACCTGAGGGGGGGAAAATGTCATAAGACTTAAGCAACAAAATGTCATGCAGCGACTTGTTTGCAAGAAATAAAAAAATAAATTAATTAAAAGATGTGCCCTGGCTGAGTCTCTACACATCTCTTTCCATCCTCTCCTGTGTGTGCGGTCAAGAGCTGCTCACATTTTTCAGCGGTGTAGGGAACGGAGGCAAGAAGAACCTTGAATCTGACTCAATCCTTTGCCATGGATGGATGGATGGAGGGTGGGAAAGAGGAGTGGTCCAAAAGTTGCTTCTTTTCCATTCCTAACTATTTTTCCTCACCTTTTCCTTCCCCCGAAACACTTCCCATTTACTCCCACATCATGTCTACCTCTACTACTCTACTACCCAGTTTCCCTCCCAGTCTTATGCCCCCCCCTCTTTGTCCTTTCTTCTCTCAGGCTCTCCTCCCCCTCACATCTTGCGGATGACCAGCACAGTTGTAAGAACTCCAGCGAGGAACACCCCCACGGTCTGCCAGGTGGGAGTGCCAAAGTAGGAACGGATTCCCTCCTAAGAATTAGGAAGAGACACCGTTGTCTTCAACCATCATCACCACAATTTCAAAAAGACATCTGTAAAAAAACATGCCAATGTGGGGAAAGCACATCTACTGATTCCTTACCCAGCCACCCTGATCCCTAATCCAGTTGATCACATGATCTCGCAGATAGTCTGTAGCCCAGCTGATAATGGTTCTGATGATGTCGGGGACCTTGGTCAACAGAGCCTGAGGAGAGAAAGGTGATGCCGTCTTATTGCACAATGAAGAAACCAACTCATCCCAAAACGTGTAAATTGCAGTTCCACTCCAAGCGCTGCGGTTTACAAAAGTGACTATTCCGACTGAGATGAGCCCTGTTTCCTTTGTCTAACGGAGGACAAGAGAGCGAGAGAATGATTGAGAGAGAAAGGAGCTAAATAAAATACTACCACTGACCACCCTCACCTTGATGACCAGCCGACAGGCAAAGTAGAAGAGTGCCACCACCCTGCCCCAGTTGAACTTTCCATCAGAGAAGATCTCACGGGCCACTCTCATAAAAACCTCATGGCTGGGCTGGAGTGCAGTATCATTTAACATACTGAAGGGGAAAACAAGAGATGCTCTGACTATTGCACAAACTCCAGAGGTCAATTCAAAGTGAATATCTATTCAAGCAAAGAGCTGGAGTCCCTTTAAGTCCTTGGTTTAAGATACCTTTGGAGTTGTGTATTGCCATCCAGGTCATCTCCAATCTGCTGCAGGCACAGGGCCAGTTTCTTGTGGTTGGGGTCACACAGCTCACTCCCTCCCAACTGGGTCCGTGACACTGACAACTGAGTACTGCTGTCAGCATGGCGACGAACCCGCTCGTAGATGAAACTGCGAAGAGAGGGTCCCGGGTAAGCAACTAGCTAGTATATTTAGATCCCTGTCTGATTAATCAGGCTGTAACAAACAATTAATTGGTATATACAGCCTGAAACATTGGAGTGCAAACTCTTATAAAACATTCAGCCAGAATGTTGACTAAAATTACATTTGAACTTACTCTACTGGCTGTCTGTGCAGTTTGTCCTTTGAGACAAAATATCCACAGGAAAGTGTTGTTTACCAGACATTTTAGAGAGCTGGTAGGTCAGATGAATGTGAGAAATGTTTGGTCTTTGGTTCGCTAACGCTTGGCTATTGTTTACATACTGTGCAAGTGTTTACGTCGCATCTGTCAGTAGAATGAAAATACACATCAGAACCATATACCTACCGGATCTCTAAAAAGTCTGGTAAACAATACTTCCCTGTGGAAATTGTGTCTCAAATTTCGAGCGTCTGAAGGACAAACTGCACGGACAACCGGTAATGCAAGTATCAATGTAATTTTATTCAACATTCTGGCTTGTAAGGAACATTTACACGATTTGGCACTCCTATGTTTCAGGCTATATCTACCAATTCAATTGTGTATTACAGCCTGATTAAGTCAGACAAATGTGAATAAAAATCAAATTCAGGAGTAAACAAGGTATACTCACTCTGTCAGTAATGTTCTTCCCAGTTCTAGTACCTGATCAGTTCCATTACCTGAGAACACAAAGCAGCACTGGAGTTAGTACTACCAGGACATAAACCAAGGGCAGGTAGAGGCAATTTAAGACAATGCCTATGTGTGGGTAGTCTGGCAAATACTGAATTCTTGAAGTCCTCCTGACTGAGTCACGTGGGTAGCATCAGCCAGGCTAATGTATGAGTGTCTGTCAAATCGAAACTGGGCAGTCATAAATATATGATGTAATGTTCTAAACATGTTTGAAATGTGACACACAAAGATATTCTTGAACAAGTAGCTACTGAAGTATGCATGTCTCATGACCAGTTCAGTGTGACAATGTGAAACGAAGTTAAAACACCAGCTGGCTCATTTTCAGAAGTCGACTTGTCAGCTGACATTAGTAACAGCTGGGCTGGTCCAAGATGTACTACAGTTAGGCTAGTCGTCTATGATGTTTCTGGAATGACAACAATTAAGTATGAAGTACAAAGACTCAGACTGCCACACCTGGCCCTCCCACCCCAACAGGAGGGTAGCTCCCACTCAGCCCAGTCCAAGCACATCTGTGTCCTAGCACCCCAATGGTGGAACCAGCTTCCCCCTGCCCATCTTCTGGAAACCTCAAACCCTACCCCTTTAAAGAGTATCTTAAATAATCCCACAGCCCCCCCCCCCCCCCCTACTTTAGAGGGGAAATGTACTTTACTATGATATGTGGTTGTCCCACATGGCTATCTTAAGATAAGTGCACTAACTGTAAGTCACTCTGGATGAGAGTGTCTGCTAAATTACTAAAAATGCAAATTAAACACAGCTAGCTAGCGCTCACAAACTAGTCTGACTAATCAGTCTGTAATACACAATTAATTGGTATATACAGCCTGAAACAAATGCCTGCAAAATCATGTAAATGTTCCTTTCCAGAATGTTGAATAAACTTTAATTTAAACTTACTATACCGATTGTCTGTGTGGTTTGTCCTTCATCTGCTTGAGATTTGAGACAAAATATCCCCAGGAAAGTGTTGTTTAACAAACTTTTTAGAGAGCTGGTAGGTACAGTTGAAGTCGGATGTTTACATACACCTTAGCCAAATACATTTAAACTCAGTTTTTCCACAATTCCTGACATTTAATCAGAGTAAAAATTCAATGTCTTAGGTCAGTTAGGATCACCACTATATTTTAAGAATGTGAAATGTCCGAATAATAGCACATTGAATTATTTATTTCATCACATCCCCAGTGAGTCAGAAGTTTACATAAAATCAATTAGTATTTGGTAACATTGCCTTTAAATTGTTTAACTTGGGTCAAACGTTCCGGGTAGCCTTCCACAAGCTTCCCACAATAAGTTGGGGGAATTTTGGCCCATTCCTCTCGACAGAGCTGGTGTAACTGAGTCAGGTTTGTAGGCCTCCTTGCTCGCACACGCTTTTTCAGTTCTGCCCACAAATTTTCTATGGGATTGAGGTCAGGGCTTTGTGATGGCCACTCCAATACCTTGACTTTGTTGTCCTTAAGCCATTTTGCCACAACTTTGGAAGTATGCTTGGGGTCATTGTCCATTTGGAAGACCCATTTGCGACCAAGCTTTAACTTCCTGACTGATGGCTTGAGATGTTGCTTCAACATATCCACATAATTTTCCTGCCTCATGATGCCATCTATTTTGTGAAGTGCACCAGTCCCTCCTGCAGCAAAGCACCCCCACAACAAGATGCTGCCACCCCCGTGCTTCACGGTTGGGATGGTGTTCTTCGGCTTGCAAACCTCCCCCTTTTCCCTCCAAACATAACAATGGTCAAACAGTTCTATTTTTGTTTCATCAGACCAGAGGACATTTGTCCAAAATTACAATCTTCGTCCTCATGTGCAGTTGCAAACCATAGTCTGGCTTTTTTATGGCGGTTTTGGAGCAGTGGCTTTTCCTTGCTGAGCGGACTTTCAGGTTATGTCGATATAGGACTTGTTTTACTGTGGATATAGATACTTTTGTACCTGTTTCCTCCAGCATCTTCACAAGGTCCTTTGCTGTTGTTCTGGGATTGATTTGCACTTTTCACACCAAAGTACATTCATCTCTAGGAGACAGAACGCGTCTCCTTCCTGAGCGGTATGACGGCTGCGTGGTCCAATGGTGTTTATACTTGTGTACTATTGTTTGTACATATGAAAGTGGTACCTTCAGGCATTTGGAAATTGCTCCCAAAGCTGAACCAGACTTGTGGAGGTCGACATTTTTTTCTTCTTAAGTCTTGGCTGATTTCTTTTGATTTTCCCATAATGTCAAACGAAGAGGCACTGAGTTTGAAAGTAGGCCTTAAAATACATCCACGGGTACACCTCCAATTGACTCAAATTATGTCAATTAGCCTATCAGAAGCTTCTAAAGCCATTACATCATTTTCTGGAATTTCCCAAGCTGTTTAAAGGCGCAGTCAACTTAGTGTATGTAAACTTCTGACCCACTAGAATTGTGATACAGTGAATTATTAGTGAAATAATCTGTCTGTAAAAAAGTAGAGGAAAAATTACTTGTGTCATGCACAAAGTAGATGTCCTAACCAACTTGCCAAAACAATAGTTTGTTAACAAGAAATTTGTGGAGTGGTTGAAAAACGAGTTTTAATGACTCCAACATAAGTGTATGTAAACTTCCGACTTCATCTGTATTTGGTTCAGTACCACGGTAAAGGTTGTTTTATATCGGATATTCGCTTAACTCGTCAATAGCCATTGAACCAAGCATGCCATGACAACTAAAATATGTTCTAAATCGGGTTTAGGATGGATAATAATCCAGAGCTTTTCTTGTGTAAATTTCAAAGTTTCTGTTCAGATTACAATCTTTTAAAAAATCTAAGATTTACACACAAAAAAGGTGTCGATTGTTCTCCATCCTCCCCTGATTCAGAATATAACGTTATGTCATGGCATGCTTGGTTCAATAGCTATTGACGAGTGAAAACCGAATATCCAAAACAAATGTTTGGGCTGTATATGTATATACCAATTAACTGTTTATCACATATAGGCTTACAAGCTAGCTTGATGAGAAAAGGAAACAAGTTACCTGTAACACTTTTCCCCCAGTTGAACAGCTAACAAGAATGTAGCTTTCCTAGGTAGCTAACTTACCTAGTCATGTGTACGGGCATGTTTCAGAGATGGGATGGCTGGGTGTTATGTTAGCTAGTTGACTGGCTAGCTCGACGCGGCTGGGTCCAACCGACAACAAAACTCAATTATTTAGCAAGTAAGCTAAATCGTGACAAAAACTTTTCGTTCCAGCTCACGATAATTACGATATCAGTACAACGGTTCCGTATCGATTGTGTTTATCATAGTCATGTCACTTACCTGAATCGCCTCCTTCCGTCGGCGCTGCCATCTTGTACTAAGATTATTTTGAGTCTGCTTCCGCCTGCAGTCATGTGACATATGTTTACAGTACCAGAGGAGTGGCTTCGTTTTGCTCGTTCACGAATGCCAGCTTGCAAGAGCACTACGTAGAAGGCCAATAATATTTATGAGTAGTCAACTTACAAAATACTTAAACTACAGCAAGTTTAATCAGCAATGAATACAAATATTTTGACACAAATGGAATCCAACGTTCCGCTTCTGCCTTGCCCTTTCTTAAACGTCATATCCTGTCCTGTCTGACTTCTGTCCGTCGCGCGCATGCTTAATTCTCTTTACGACTCGGCTGGCAAAGAAGGCGGACGCACAAGTACGTTAAGAAAAACAGCGTGGCGAAATGAATGTGCTTTGTTGATAGTAAAAAAACATCATGGCGTACAATAAATAGCGTCAGTTAAACGGAAAGCATGCGATTGAAGGATCTCAAAGTAGACTGGGCCCTTAATTGTTTAATGGTTCCAGGCCCTGTCCTGTGTGGAGCGTGTTGTCGGAGATCCAGCTAGGACGTTTGCTAACTAGGTCTTTACAGCATTGGGCGTATGCTTCATCTGTAGTTGATAATCGAAGTATACTGATTTATGGAAGTTGATAGCTAAAACATGTCATTGCTAGATAAATGTATGCGCGAGAAGCTCGGTCCCCTTGGAGCGGAAATCTCGTTACCGGGATCAAATGTGACAACTTCCGGTGAAATCGGCCGAATACAAAATCGTAATATTAGGCATTCATGAAAATACAAACTTAACTTCTTGTTAATACAGCCTTGTTGTCAGATGTCAAAAAGGCTTTACGGAAAAAGCATACCATGCGATTATCTTAGGACAGCGCCCTGCTTACGAAAGCATTAAACATTTTCCGACCAAGCAGAGGCGTCAGAAATGGCAATAAAATAAATCACTTACATTTGAAGATCTTCCTCTTTTTGCAATCCCATGGGTCCCAGCTACGTAACAAATGGTCGTTTTGTTCGATATAGTCCTTTATATCCCAATAAAGTCAGTTTAGTTGGTACGCTTGATTCAGTAATAGACCTGTTTCCCTCGTTAAAAATACATACAAATGAATCCCAAAGTTTACCAATAAACTTCGTCCAAACAACTCACAGCGTTTCTAATCAATCCTCAGGTACCCTAATATGTAAATATACAATCAAATTTAAGACAGAATAGTATGTTAATTACCGATAAATAACGAAGTGCACTCGCTCACCGACGCCCGCCACAACACTACAGCCAAAATGGGAGCCACTTAGAAAAACTACAAATTCTAGATCATTTTCCAAAAAACAAGCCTGAAACTCTTTCTAAAGACTGTTGACATCTACTGGTAGCCCTAGGAACTGCAATCTGCGAGGTATTCGTTTGATATTCCCATAGGCAGCCATTATAATGAGTGGTGAGCTCAAAAAATATATATTCCTGGATGGATTCTCCTTGGGGTTTTGCCTGCTATATCAGTTATGTTATAATCAGACATTTTAACAGGTTTGGAAACGTCAGTGTTTTCTATCCAATACTACCAATTATATGCATATCCTAGCTTCTGGGCCTGAGTAACAGGCAGTTTACTTTGGGCACGTCAGTCATCCGAAATACTAAATACCGCCACCGGCCAACAAGTTAACGTACTGAAAAAGCCTGTAGCCGTTAGGTTAGTTTTTACGCTAACTTGGCTGGCTGGCTAAACTCAGCTGTCTACTTTCTCAACTTGTGTATTCCAAATGTCATGGACTTTATACGGCTATTGTTTTTAGCTACCTAGTTATTTTGCTCTGCTTTTGATTATAGCTAGCTCTGACTTTTCTGAACTTTCATTATGGTCAGCTTTATAGATTGTAAATCTTGCTAGTACATCCTATCCGATCTACTGCTTCTCTGTAGTCAGGTCTATTTCAAAATGCACATTGATTTACCTGCAAATTATTTTTTTCTCACGGTGTGAGCCTATGAGGCTCTGACGACACTGCTTAATGGCAACACTGATGCAGTTATAGGAGGGCTTTGGAATCCATACTGAACAAAAGTATAGATGTAACCTGATGGTTTCATGAGTGAAAATAAAGGATCCCAGAAATGTTCCATATGCACAAAAATCTTATTTCTATAAAATGTTCACAAACTTGTTGCCAAGATAATCCATCCACCCGTGGCATATCAAGAAGCTGATTAAACAGCATGATCATTACATAGGTGCACCTTGTGCTGTGCACAATTAAAGGCCACACTAAAATATGAAGTTGTCACACAATGCCACAGATGTCTCAAATTGAGGGAGCTTGCAATTGGCATGCTGATTGCAGGAATGTCCACCAGAGCTTTTGCAAGGAAATGGAATGTTCATTTCTCTACCATAAGCTGCCTCCAACGTCGTTGTAGAGAATTTGGCAATACGTCTAACCAGCCTCAACTGCAGACCACGTGTAACCGTCGTCTGAGACCAGCCAGATTTGCAGAGGACCTAACATGTATTTTGTTTCAACAGGCTATTTATGGCATTTACATTGACAAGAAATGCCCCTTAACTGGAAATCTCTCCATCTGTGGTCGTATCCTCTCCGGTTAGTCTTTACATTTCCTTGATGTTTATTGTTTTTGATTTGGATGTAAAACAGTCAGCTTTGTTTTCTCACTGAACTGCAAGTGATGTTTTTCTCACGATGGTCTTCCAAGCCTTCTGGTTATGACGACAATGCCTTATGGCATTACTGATGCAACGACCGAAACCCCCTGCTCACCCTATTCAACGGTCTACTCCTATCCCTAGATCAGTGCTTAGATGTATTCTAAGATTGACCACACATTGACCTGATTCTGCCTTTTCAGGCGTGGTGACCAAGATGAAGATGCAGAGGACCATCGTCATCAGACGTGACTACCTGCATTACATCCGCAAATAGAACCGCTTTGAGAAGAGGCACAAGAACATGTCGGTTCATCTCTCACCTGCCTTCAGGTAAGAGGATCTCTGTCATACTGTTGAGCCTTTTCTACCTCGTATGTGTTTTTTCCCGCCAGGCTGTATCCAATAATTGGCTGATCGTGCCTTTCCTACTGCAAGGATGGCTGTAACTCACTGTTGCACTACAGTTGAAGTTCCATTAAATCAGATTTGATGTTGGCTGCAAATTATGTTTTTATCACGATGGTCTTCCAAGCCCATGTGGCTCTGATGACACTGCCTAATGGCAACACTGATGCAGTTGTCATACCAAGAAAAGGACAGCTTAATAATGATCGCAATCAATAAATCATTTTTATTTTATGTTCATATTAAAACCAACAAGTGTCACTGCAAAAATATTGTTTTGTGGGACAAGTGTTAAACGATAGAAAGTGAAGAAATGCGAACAATATCAAAGCAATTTATTGTAGAAAAGAAAAGAACCAAGGCACTGACAACTTAACAAATAAGGTAACTTTCTTATTTATTTTAACACATTAACAAGGTGTATAAAAAGAGCATTTAATTGAAGGACTATGGTATGGTCTGCTTTTAAATAGCCCACCATAGAATACAGTACTTTGAACACTATGCTGAGGTAAACATCTGAGGACAGTGTGTCTGCAGTAGAATTGCACAAACACGTACCTGCAACATCTGATCCTATGGTCACATATGCACATATAAATGATCAGACACCCCAAAATGCATACTCTAGCAAAGAGATACCATGAAGAGATGGATCAGATAGGAAAAAGGAGAGACTCAATGGAAGAAAAGTGCAACAGAAATAAAGCACAGCAGATTTTCATGGCTGACCTGAGGGGGGGGGAAATAATTTGTCATCAGTTCATAAGACTTGAGCAACAAAATGTCATGCAGTGACTTGTTTGCAAGAAATAAAAAATTAATTAAAAGATGTGCCCTGGCCGAGCCTCTCTACACATCTCGTTCCATCCTTCTCTCCTGTATGTACGGTCAAGAGCCGCTCACATTTTCAGCGGTGTGTGGAACAGAGGTAAGAAGAACCTTGAATCTGACTCAATCCTTTGCGATGGAGGGCAGGAAAGAGGAGTGGTTGATCGGGTCCAAACGTTGCCGTTTTTCCAACCAACTCTATTTTTCCTCGCCTTTTCCTTCTCCAGAAACATCTTCCATTCACCACCACATGTCTGCCTCTACCACCCGGACTTATGTCCCACCCCTCAATGTCCTTCTCTCAGGCTCTCCTCCCCCTCACATCTTGCGGATGACCAGCACAGTTGTAAGAACTCCAGCGAGGAACACCCCCACAGTCTGCCAAGTGGGAGTGCCAAAGTAGGAACGGATTCCCTCCTAAGAATTAGGAAGAGACACCGTTGTCTTCAACCATCATCACCACAATTTCAAAAAGACATCTGTAAAAAAAACATGCCAATGTGGGGAAAGCACATCTACTGATTCCTTACCCAGCCACCCTGATCCCTAATCCAGTTGATCACATGATCTCGCAGATAGTCTGTAGCCCAGCTGATAATGGTTCTGATGATGTCGGGGACCTTGGTCAACAGAGCCTGAGGAGAGAAAGGTGATGCCGTCTTATTGCACAATGAAGAAACCAACTCATCCCAAAACGTGTAAATTGCAGTTCCACTCCAAGCGCTGCGGTTTACAAAAGTGACTCTATTCCGACTGAGATGAGCCCTGTTTCCTTTGTCTAACGGAGGACAAGAGAGCGAGAGAATGATTGAGAGAGAAAGGAGCTAAATAAAATACTACCACTGACCACCCTCACCTTGATGACCAGCCGACAGGCAAAGTAGTAGAGTGCCACCACCCTGCCCCAGTTGAACGTCCCATCAGAGAAGATCTCACGGGCCACTCTCATAAAAACCTCCTGGCTGGGCTGGAGTGCAGTATCATTTAACATACTGAAGGGGAAAACAAGAGATGCTCTGACTATTGCACAAACTCCAGAGGTCAATTTAAAGTGAATATCTATTCAAGCAAAGAGCTGGAGTCCCTTTCTAAGTCCTTGGTTTAAGATACCTTTGGAGTTGTATATTGCCATCCAGCTCAACTCCAATCTGCTCCAGGCACAGGGCCAGTTTCATGCATTCGGGTATGCATTCGGGTTCACACAGCATACTCCCAAACAACTGGGTCCGTGACACTGACAACTGAGTCCCGCTGTCAGCATGGCGACGAACCCGCTCGTAGATGAAACTGCAAAAAGAGGGTCCCGGGTAAATAACTAGCTAGTATATCGTGGACTACAGGAAAAGGAGGGTCGAACATGCTCCCATTAGCCTCGGCGGGCTGGAGTGGAGCGGGTTGACAGTTAAGTTCCTTGGTGTCCACATCACCAACAAACTATATGGTTCAAACACACCAAGACAGTCGTGAAGAGGGCATGATAACACCTTTTCCCCTTCAGGAGACTGAAAAGTTATACAGCTGCACCATCAAGAGCATCCTGACTTGTTGCATCTCCGCCTGGTATGGCAACTGTTCGGCATCTGACCGTAAGGCGCTACAGAGGTTAGGGCGTGCGGTCCAGTACATCACTGGGGCCAAGCTTCCTGCCATCCAGCTTCCTGCCATGCAAAAGACTCTAGCCACCCTAGTCAGACTGTTCTCTCTGCTACCGCAAGGCAAGCAGTACTAAAGCGCCAAGTCTAGGACCAAAAGGCTCCTTAACAGCTTGTACCCCCAAGACAAAAGACTGCTGAACAATTCATCAAATGGCCACTTGGACTATTGACAACCCCCCCCCCCCAGCCTCGTTATAATTTTGTGTTACTTTTTACTTGGCAAATATTTTGTTATACCAGACATTTTAGAGAGCCGGTAGGTATATGGTTCTGATGTGCATTTTCATCCTATTGACAGATGCGACGTAAACACAATATCCAAGCGTCAGCTAACCAAAGAACAAATATTGCTCGCATTCAGCTGGCAGGGGCAAACCTACCAGCTCTCTAAAAAGTGTGGTAAACAACATTTACCTGTGAATATTTTGTGTCTAAAGGACAAACCACACAGACAACCAGTGGAGTAAGTTCAAATGTAATTTTAGTCCACATTCTGGCTGAACGTTTTATAAAATGTTGCACTCCAATGTTTCAGGCTGTATATACCAATTAATTGGAGAAAGATAACATGCGCAGAATACAACATGTGTAGACCTTACTGTGACATGCTTACAAGCCCTTAAACAATAATGCAGTTCCAGAAAGAGAACTTCTTATGGATCGGTGTCCCGTCTACAGGACAGTCGTTTTACTTTTTTTTCCCGGTACATGACTTATGGGCAGAAAGCTTATTCCTGTTAATGTAACTGCATTGTCCTATTGTCAGTAGCTATTACAGTGAAAATACCATGCTATTGTTTGAGGGCATAACAAAACACTTATCACGGCGACAGGTTTAATAGATTCATATCTGAAGGTAAGTAACGTACTTACATGATGTAATCTTGCTCTGATTTGTCATCCTGAGGGTCCTAGAGATCAAATGTAGTTTTGTTTGATAAAATCATTTTTCATATCCTAAAACGGTCCATATAGTATGCACAATCGATTTTATTTCTACTCGTTCAACTTGCAAAGAAAGATATCTGAAAATCGACCGCAATTGTGGTAAAGACTGACTTCAAAGAGACAACATTGAAGTTCTCTGTTCCCCCCCAGCCTGACTGCTGCTCTCTCTGGCTCCACAACAAACCACCACCCGTCCCTCTAGAGGTGTCAATACCTAGCCAGCCTACAATTAGAGGATGGTAAGTGCTTTACAGCAGAAAGAGACTTGGGACCAGCAGCACAACCTTGTGTAGAAGGGGTTCTAAATACTTAGTGTGTACAATTTATTTATTAACTAGGTGTGTTTGGTGTGTTGGCTGCTAACTTGGCCCTTAAATATTTCACTGTGTTTGGAGACATTGGATCAGCATTCTTGTCACATCTCCTGTCAGTACATTTTATGTAGGGAAGCTAATGATCCATCATGCATGACATTACTGGGAGTGTGTAAACTTGTATATTTTATTAGTATAGCATTTTTGTATGTTTACTGTAGTTAAGATTTTAAATTTGCCACTTGGGCAAATCTTGAGGGACACCTGGATGACTTCATACTAAATGTCATGTTGCTTGCTCATTCTTGAAGTGATCAGTCTGGAACTTTGCACATACACTGTTGCCCTCTTGTGGACACAATCTAAATGACCTCCAGCTTCCTAGCTGAATGTGTGCTTTTTCTTTTTCATTTCAAAGATAATGCAACAACTAAAAATATAAAAGTTTTTTTCTTATCCTATAGCAGATCTATTATGTTCTCCTACATTAATTTCACATTTCCAAACTTCAACGTGTTTCCTTTCAAATGGTATTGAGAATATGCATATCCTTGCTACAGGCAGTTAGATTTGGGTATGTCATTTTAGGCGGACATTGAAGATGGCGTGCTCTTAAGGACAAACCACACAGACAACCGGTAAAGTAAAAATTTGATTTTAAGGAACATTAACAATTTGAACTCCAATGCTTCAGGCTATATGTACCAAATAAATTGTGTATTACAGCCTGATTATTGGAACGAATTGCAAAAATCTCTGAAGTTGGAGACTTATCTCCCTCTAATCCAGGCACTTGTCATCTCCCGTCTGGATTACTGCAACTCGCTGTTGGCTGGGCTCCCTGCCTGTGCCATTAAACCCCTACAACTCATCCAGAACGCCGCAGCCCGTCTGGTGTTCAACTTTCCCAAGTTCTCTCACGTCACCCCGCTCCTCCGCTCTCTCCACTGGCTTCCAGTTGAAGCTCGCATCCGCTACAAGACCATGGTGCTTGCCTACGGAGCTGTGAGGGGAACGGCACCTCCGTACCTTCAGGCTCTGATCAGGCCCTACACCCAAACAAGGGCACTGCGTTCATCCACCTCTGGCCTGCTCGCCTCCCTACCTCTGAGGAAGTACAGTTCCCGCTCAGCCCAGTCAAAACTGTTCGCTGCTCTGGCACCCCAATGGTGGAACAAACTCCCTCACGACACCAGGTCAGCGGAGTCAATCACCACCTTCCGGAGACACCTGAAACCCCACCTCTTTAAGGAATACCTAGGATAGGATAAAGTAATCCTTCTAACCCCCCCCCCCTTAAAAGAGTTAGATGCACTATTGTAAAGTGGTTGTTCCACTGGATATCATAAGGTGAATGCACCAATTTGTAAGTCGCTCTGGATAAGAGCGTCTGCTAAATGACTTAAATGTAAATGTAAATGTAAACAACTTTAAACATCTGCTATCTGAGCAGCTAACCGATCGCTGCAGCTGTACATAGTCCATCGGTATATAGCCCACCTAATTTACCTACCTCATCCCCATACTGTTTTTATTTATTTACTTTTCTGCTCTTTTGCACACCAGTATCTCTACTTGCACATGATCATCTGATGATTTATCACCCCAGTGTTAATCTGCAAAATTGTAATTATTCGCTCCTATGGCCTATTTATTGCCTACCTCCTCATGCCTTTTGCACACATTGTATATAGATTCTCTTTTTTTTCTTACTATGTTATTGACTTGTTTATTGTTTACTCCATGTGTAACTGTGTTGTTGTCTGTTCACACTGCTATGCTTTATCTTGGCCAGGTCGCAGTTGCAAATGAGAACTTGTTCTCAACTAGCCTACCTGGTTAAATAAAGGTGAAATAAAAAATAAATAAATAAGTCAGACAAATGTGAATAAAGATCAAATTCAGGAGTAAACAAGGTATACTCACTCTGTCAGTAATGTTCTTCCCAGTTCTAGTACCTGATCAGTTCCATTACCTGAGAACACAAAGCAGCACTGGAGTTAGTACTACCAGGACATAAACCAAGGGCAGGTAGGTAGAGGCAATTTAAGACAATGCCTATGTGTGGTTAGTCTGGCAAATACTGAATTCTTGAAGTCCTCCTGACTGAGTCACGTGGGTAGCATTAGCCTGGTATGGGTGTCTGTCATTTCGAAACTGGGCAGTCATAAATATATGATGTAATGTTCTAAACATGTTTGAAATGTGACACAAAGATATTCTTGAACAAGTAGCTACTGAAGTATGCATGTCTCATGACCAGTTCAGTGTGACAATGTGAAACGAAGTTAAAACACCAGCTGGCTCATTTTCAGAAGTGGACTTGTCAGCTGACATTAGTAACAGCTGGGCTGGTCCAAGATGACTAGCCTAACTGTAGTACGTCTATGATGTTTCTGGAATGACAACACTTAAGTATGAAGTACAAGACTCGGACTGCCACATCTGGCCCTCCCACCCCTACAGGAGGGGAGCTCCCACTCAGCCGTCCAAGCACTTCTGTGTCCTAGCACCCCAATGGTGGAACCAGCTTCTCCGTGAAAACAGCAGAGTCCCTGCCCATCTTCTGAAAACATCAAACCCCACCCCCAAATGACTAAATGTAACAAACACAGCTAGCTAGCACTCACATACTAGTCTGATGAATCAGTCTAATACACCATTAAAGTCCAGAACAGATTATGGAAGGCGTACAGTGCTACATGGAACTCTTTTCCACATCAAGTAACTGACGCAAGCAGTAAAATTCCATTTAAACACCTTATGGAACAGCAGGGACTGTGAAGCAACACAGGCACAGACATGATAACATGAGCACTGAGGAAAATGGCGCTGGAGGGGAGGGCTGCCGTTTTATCGGCTCTTAATCAACCATGCTATATTGTTTTTAACTTGTCTTGTACATAATGTTGCTGCTACTGTCTCTTATGACGGAAAAGAGCTTCTGGGCATCAGAACTGGGATTACTCACCTCAAACTGCACGAGTAGTTCTTTTTCAATGAGTCGGACGCGAGGGGTATACTGCAGACACCCGACCAGGCCCCGATCCCCGTGATTCGCTGGAGAAGGAAACTGAGATTTTGAGGCAAAAGATCAGGGTGCCTTGCGAGAATCAGGCGACGAGTGGCTAATCTGCCCTTGCCTTCCATCCTGCTGGCTAACGTTCAATCGCTGGAAAATAAATGGGACGAACTGAAAGCACGTATATCCTACCAACAGGACATTAAAAACTGTCATATCCTATGTTTCACCGAGTCGTGGCTGAACGACAACATTAAGAACATACAACTGGCGGGTTATAAACTATCGGCAGGACAGAACAGCAGCTTCTGGTAAGACACTGTGCGGGGGCCTATGCATATTTGTAAATAATAGCTGGTGCACGATATATAAGGAAGTCTCAAGGTTTTGCTCGCCTGAGGTAGAGTATCTCATGATAAGCTGTTGACCACCCTATCTACCTAGAGAGTTATCTGTATTTTTCGTAGCTGTCTACATACCACCACAGACTGAGGCTGGCACTAAAACCACACTCAATGAGCTGTATTGCGCCATAAGCAAACAGGGAAACGCTCATCCAGAGGCGGCGCTCCTAGTGGCCGGGGACTTTAATGCAGGGAAACTTAAATCAGTTTTACCTAATTTCTAGTTCTGCTATTCTGGATTCTGTCTCTCGCAGTTGAAGTGTACCTATGATTAAAAAAAAATACAGACCTCTACATGCTTTGTAAGTAGGAAAACCTGCAAAATCGGCAGTGTATCAAATACTTGTCTCCCCACTGGATTAAAAAAAAATCGGTGTCCAAAAATACCGTTATCTGATTGTTATGAAAACTTGAAATCGGCCCTAATTAATCGGTCGAACTCTAGTAACAACACATCCGCCACGCTGATCCTCAACACGGGGGCCCCTCAGGGGTGCGTGCTCAAATCCCTCCTGTACTCCCTGTTCACTCATGACTGCACGGCCAGGCACGACTCCAACACCATCATTAAGTTTGCTGATGACACAACAGTGGTAGGCCTGATCACCGACAACGATGACACAGCATATAGGGAGGTCACCTCTCCCTATACGGCCTGGTACATCACCAGGCCCAAGCTTCCTGCCACCCAGGACCTCTATACCAGGCGGTGTCAGGGGAAGGCCCTAAAAATTGCCTAAGACTCCAGCCACCCTAGTCATAGACTGATCTCTCTGCTTCCGCACGGCAAGCGGTACCAGAGCGCCACGTCTAGGTCCAAGAGGCTAAGTGCTTGTAAGTAAGCATTTCACTGTAAGGTCTACACCTGTTGTATTCGGCGCATGTGACAAATACAATTTGATTTGACAATACACACATGTACACATGGATTTTGGACTGTAGATATGTGGTAGTGGTGGAGTAGGGGCCGGAGGGCACACAGTGTGTTGCGAAATCTGTTAATGTATTATGTTTTTACAGGCTGACTGGCTCTCGTTGTGAGATAAGTGCACTCAGGATATCCGGAAGGCCAAAGTTAATTACTTTAAGGAGCAGTTCTCTCTCAGTGGGTCTAACCCTAAGAAGTTCTGGAAAACTGTTAAAGACCTGGAGAATTAACCCTCCTCCTCAAAGCTGCCCATGGCCCTTAAAGTTGATGATGTGGTTGTTACTGACAAGAAACACATGGCTGAGCTCTTTAATCACCACTTCATTAAGTCAGGATTCCTATTTGACTCAGCCATGCCTCCTTGCCCATCCAACATTTCCTCATCTCCCACCCCTTCTAATGCGACTATCCCCGATGCTTCTCCCTCTTTTTCCCCTGCCCCGCTACAAAGTTTCTCCCTGCAGGCAGTCACTGAGTCCGAGGTGCTAGAGGAGCTCCTGAAACTTGACCCCCCCAAAAAACAACTAGGTCAGATGGTTTAGACCCTTTCTTCTTTAAGGCTGCTGCCCCTATCAACGCCAAGCCTATCTCCGACCTTTTTAACCCGTCTCCTTTCTGGGGAGGTTCCCATTGCTTGGAAGGCAGCCACGTTTCGTCCTTTATTTAAAGGTGGAGATCAAGCTGATCCTAAATGTTATAGGCCTATTTCTATTTTGCCTTGTTTATCAAAAGTGTTGTAAAAACTTGTCAATAATCAACTGACTGGCTTTCTTGATGTCTATAGTATTCTCTCTGGTATGCAATCTGGTTTCCGCTCAGGTTATGGATGTGTCACTGCAACCTTAAAGGTCCTCAATGATGTCACCATTGCCCTTGATTCTAAGCAATGTTGTGCTGCTATTTTTATTGACTTCGCCAAAGCTTTTGATACGGTAGACCATTCCATTCTTGTAGGCCGGCTATGGAGTATTGGTATCTCTGAGGGGTCTTTGGCCTGGTTTGCTAACTTCCTCAGAGTGCAGTGTATAAAGTCAGAACATCTGTCTCCGCCACTGCCTGTCACCAAGAGAGTACCCCAAGGCTCGATCCTAGGCCCCTGCACTCTTCTTACTTTACAGCAACAACATAGCTCAGGCAGTAGGAAGCTCTCATCCATTTATATGCAGATGATAGTCTTATACTCAGCTGGCCCCTCCCTGGATTTTGTTAAATGCTATACAACAAAGCTTTCTCTACCCTTAACCTTTGTTTTGGAGGTGTTCAGAACAAGGTTATGTGGTTTGGTAAGAAGAATGCCCCTCTCCCCACAGGTGTGATTACTACCTCTGAGGGTTTAGAGCTTGAGGTAGTCACCTCAAACAAGTACTTGGGAGTAAGGCTAGACAGTACACTGTCCTTCTCTCAGTACATATCAAAGCTGCATGCTAAAGTTAAATCTAGACTTGGTTTCCTCTATCGTAATCGCTCCTCTTTCACCCCAGCTGCCAAACTAACCCTGATTCAGATGACCATCTTACCCATGCTAGATTATGGAGACATCATTTATAAATCAGCAGGTAAGGGTGCTCTCGAGCGGCTAGTTGTTCTTTACCATTCGACCATCAGATTTGCCACCAATGCTCCTTATAGGACACATCACTGCACTCTATACTCCTCTAAACTGGTCATCTCTGTATACCTGTCGCAAGACCCACTGGTTGATGCTTATTTATAAAAACCCTCTTAGGCCTCACTCCCCCCTATCTGAGATATCTACTGCAGCCGTCATCCTCCACATACAACACCCGTTCTGCCAGTCACTTTCTGTTAAATGTCCCCAAAGCACACACTTCCCTGGGTCGCTCATATTTTCAGTTCGCTGCTGCTAGAGACTGGAACGAGCTGCAAAAAACACTCAAACTCGACATTTTTATCACAGACTCAATCATGGACACTCTTACTGACAGTTGTGGCTCCTTTGCATGATGTATTGTTGTCTCTACCTTCTTGTCCTTTGTGCTGTTGTCTGTGCCCAATAATGTTTGTACCATGTTTTGTGCTGCTCGCATGTTGTGTTGCTACCATGTTGTTGTCATGTTGTGTTCCTACCATGCTGTGTTGTCATGTGTTGCTGCCTTGCTATGTTGTTGTCTAAGGTCTCTCTTTATGTAGTGTTGTCTCTTGTTGTAATGTGTGCTTTGTCCTATATTTATTTTGAATCCCAGCCCCCGTCCCCGCAGGAGGTCTTTTGCCTTTTGGTAGGACGTCATTGTAAATAAGAATTTGTTCATAACAGACTTACCTAGTCAAATAAAAATAAATAGATGTTAAAATTGTATTGACTGCCTTAATTTTGCTGGACCCCAGGAGAGTAGCTGTTGCCTTAGCAGCAGCTAATGGCGATCCATAATAAACACAAAATTGGTAAATACAGCCTGAAACTAATGCCTTCAAAATCGTGTAAATGTTCCTTGACAGAATGTTGAATAAAATTACATTTAAATGTACTGTACCGATTGTCTGGTTTGTCCTTCACCTGCTTGAGATGTGAGACAAAATATCCCCAGGAAAGTATTGTTTAACCAACTTTTTAGAGAGCCGGTAGGTATATGGTTCAGTACCAAGGTAAAGGTTGTTTTATATAGGATATTCACTTCTCTCGTCAATAGCTATTGAACCAAGCATGCCATGAAAATTGTATATTCTAAACCAGGGAAGGATGGAGAACAATCCAGAGCTTTTTTGTGTCAATAAATAAATAAATCTGATTTCAAGCTTCAAAAAAATCGTACGATTTACACACAAAAAGGTGTTGATTGTTCTCAATCCTTCCCTAATTCAGAATATGTCATGGCATGCTTGGTTCAAATGTGAAAATGAAGCCACTCCTCTGTTACCATTTTATATTTGGGCTCCTGAGTGGCGCAGCGGTCAAAGGCACTGCATCTCAGTGCAAGCGGCGTGACTACAGTCCCTGGTTCGAATCCCCTGATTCAGAATATTCATTGTCATGGCATGCTTGGTTCAATAGCTATTGACGAGTGAAAACCGAATATCCAACATAAAACAAATGATTGGGCTGTCGCAAGTCGCAGTTGTAAATGACAACTTGTTCTCAACTAGCCTACCTGGTTAAATAAAGGTGAATTAAAAAATATATACCAATTGTTTATTACAGACTATCACATACAGGCTTTCAAGCTAGTTTGGTGAGAAAAGGAAACAAGTTAACTACCGTAAACTCACCCCATTCCGTACAAATGTGCGCAACATTCAAACGAGGCTACAAAGAAAACTAATGGGACTGTAGCGACTGTGTTGACTTGAAAATCGGAGGTGTGAACTAGGTTTCTATTCAAGCGTTGATCGACATGGTAATGGATCTATAGTATTGGAGAAAAGTTGAAAAAAACAGACCCCCCTTTACATCGGGACGTGTCATGTCGTAACGTACAGCACACGTAAAGCAACTATTTATGTCTTACATTCTCTCTCCACCAGGTGTAGCACTTCTCTTATCGTTTAAAAACAAGAAATGGACAGTGACGGGGGTACCTAGTCATTTTTTGCGTCATCATTGCATGCGATCATCATTCTCAAAGCCGCTGTTTACTTCTAAGATCACTTTAGCACCGCTCTAAAAACCCGATTCAAATTCGACACAAACCTTCAAATAGGTATGTAATGACACATTATATAAACTCTTTATAGTGTTTTATTTACATTTTAGAGGCGATAAGGTGATAAGTTGGACAGATCGAGTGGAAAAAAAGCAATTTTCCCACACAACATCTCTCCTTCTCACTATCACGCATTAGTTTCACTTCCCCACCCGCCATTTAAAAAAATACCCGACAGGGCTCATTGTCTGCTTGAATTATGCAGAAACGGGCAGCGTTTAGGTCGTGTAATTGATAATGTTGGAAAGGAGAGAAATTGTGCTTTACAATGGTATTGACATTACAGTTGATCTGGAAGTATTACGTTTTTGGGGCGCTAAAATAAGGGCAATTGTACGGACCAAGGCGATGTACGAGTTTACGTTAACACTTTTCCCCGGGTTGAACAGCTAGATAACAATAATGTAGCTTTCCTAGATCGTTTACCAAGTTATGTGTAAGGTCATGTTTCAGAGATGGGATGGCTGGGTGTTATGTTAGCTGGCTAGCTCGACACGCCTGGGTCCAACCGGCAACAAACAAAAGTTAGCTAAATCGCGACAAATACTTTTCGTTCCTGCTCACGATAATTACGATATCAGTACCACGGATCCGTATCGATTGTGTTTATCACTTACCTGAATCGCCTCCCGACAGCGCTGCCATTTTAAGATTACTTTGAGTTTGCTTCCGCCTGCAGTCATGTGACATATGTTTACTGTATTAGAGGAGTGGCTTCGTTTTGCTCGTTTACGAATGCCAGCTTGCTAGAGCACTACATAGAGGGCCGATAACATTTATGAGTAGTCAACTTACAAAAGACTAAGACTATAGCAAGTTTAATTAACAATGAATACAAATATTTTGACACAAATGGAATCCAACGTTCCGCTTCTGCCTTGCCCTTTCTTAAACGTCATATCCTGTCCTCTCTGACTTCTGTCCGTCGCGCGCATGCTTAATTCTCTTTACGACTCGGCTGGCAAAGATGGCGGACGCACAAGTACGTTCAGCAAAATAGCGTGGCGAAATGAATGTGCTTTTTAGATAGAAAAACAAACATAATGGCATTGCAGCCTACAATAAATAGCGTTTGTTAAGCGAAAAGCATGCGATTGAAGTATATCGAAGTAGACTGGGCCCTTAACGGTGTTATCTACTTCGACTATCACGTTCCAGGCCCTGTGCCGTGTGGTGCGCTTTGTCGGAGATCCAGTAGGAAGTTTGCTAACTAGGCCTTTACAGCATTGGGCGTATGCTTCATCTGTAGTTGATAATCGAAATTTACTGACTCATGGCAGAGTTGATCACTAAAACATGTCATTGCTAGATAAATGTATGCGTGAGAAGCTTAGCGTACTGGAAAAACTATAGCCGTTAGATTAGTTTATACGCGAATTTGGCTAGCTAGCCTGATCACCCGTTAGTTGGCTAAACTCAGCGGTCTACTTTCTCAAATTTAATATTCCAAATGTTATGGACTTTTTATGGGTTTTGTTTAGCTAGCTACCTAGTTATTCAGAACTTTCATTATGGTCGGCTTCATAGATTGTAAATCTTGCTAGTGCATCCTGTCTGATCTACTGCTTGTCTAGTAGGGTATATTTCAAAATGCACATCGATTTACCTGCATATGATGTTTTTCTCACGATGGTCTTCCTAGCCTATGAGGCTCTGACGACACTGCCTAATGGCAACACTGATGCAGTGTAACTTGAAGATGGGTCTTTTCAGATCCGTGATGGAGCGACGGGTTAGGCTCTGCATAGATCAGTTTTTGACCTGGTGTTATGTATTTTTCCCCACAGACGGAGAGGGCTTATCAGAAGCAGCCAACCATCTTCCAGAACAAGAAGCGTGTTCTGGTTGGTGAAGGTGGCAAGGAGGCCAAGGAGAAGCTCCCACGCTACCACAAGAGTGTTGGTCTAGGCTTCAAAACTCCAAGAGAGGTATCTTACCCAACAACCTAAACTATCCTAAAACTACAGTTGTGCTCCTTATGGGCAGTATGATTCATCTTTGAATACAGCCTTGTATCTCGTGGTCAATTAGCTTGTATGGTTAACTGCTCTTTGCAAGCTGCAAATGATGTTTTTCTCACGATGGTCTTCCAAGCCTGAGGCTCTGACGACACTGCCTAATGGCAACACTGATGCAGTTATAGGAGGGATTTTGGCGTCCATACTGAACAAAAATATAGATGTAACCTGTTGGTCCCATGTTTCACGAGTGGAAATAAAAGGTCCCAGAAATGTTCCATATGCACAAAAAGCTTATTTCCATAAAATGTTGTTCACAAACTTGTTTACATTCCTGTTAGTGAGGATTTATCATTTGCCAAGATAATCCATCCACCTGTGGCATCAAAGCTGATTAAACAGCATTATTACACAGGTGCACCTTGTGCGGTGCACAATTAAAGGCCACACTAAAATATGAAGTTTTGTCAAACAATGCCACAGATGTCTCAAATTGAAGGAGCTTGCAATTGGCATGCTGACTGCTAGAATGTCCACCAGAGCTTTTGCAAGAAATTGGAATGTTCATTTGTCTATCATAAGCTGCCTCCAACGTCGTTGTAGAGAATTTGGCAGTACGTCTAATTGGCCTCAACTGCAGACCACGTGTAACCATTGTCTGAGACCAGCCACCCTGATAGCTGAAACGGGTATTTCTGTCCAAAGCCCTTTTGTGGGGGAAACTTTCTGGGTCTGGCTCCCCAGTAGGTGGGTCTATGCCCACCCATGGCTGTGCCCCTGCCCATTCATGTGAAATCCAAAGATTAGGGCCTAATACATTTTTTTCAATTGACTTATTTCCTTATGAACTCAACCGCAGTAAAATCATTAATTGTTGAATGTTATTATTATTTTTGTATTTTTTTTTACCTGGGTTTGAGAGTTATGGAAGGATTTGCAGAGAACCTAACATATTTTGTTTCTACAGGCTATTGATGGCACTTACATTGACAAGAAATGCCCCTTCACTGGAAATGTCTCCATCCGTGGTCGTATCCTCTCCGGTTAGTCTTTACATTTCCTTGCTGTTTATTGTTTTTGGTTTGGATGTAAAACAGTCAGCTTTGTTTTCTCACTGAACTGCAAATGATGTTTTTCTCACGATGGTCTTCCAAGCCTTCTGGTTATGACGACAATGCCTTATGGCATTACTGATGCAACGACCCAAACCCCCTGCTCACCCTATTCAACGGTCTACTCCTATCCCTAGATCAGTGCTTAGATGTATTCTAAGATTGACCACACATTGACCTGATTCTGCCTTTTCAGGCGTGGTGACCAAGATGAAGATGCAGAGGACCATCGTCATCAGACGTGACTACCTGCATTACATCCGCAAATACAACCGCTTTGAGAAGAGGCACAAGAACATGTCGGTTCATCTCTCACCTGCCTTCAGGTAAGAGGATCTCTGTCATACTGTTGAGCCTTTCCAACCTCTCTTCCTTGCATGTGTCTTTTCTGACCAGGCTGTATCCAATAATTGGCTGATTGTGCCTTTCCTACTGCAAGGATGGCTGTAACTCACTGTTCCACTACAGTTAAAGTTCCATTAAATCAGATTTAATGTTGGCTGCAAATGATGTTTTTCTCACGATGGTCTTCCAAGCCCATGTGGCTCTGACGACACTGCCTAATGGCAACACTGATGCAGTTTGGCCTACCTATCACATGAGATGGCACATTGGTTGATGTTGTCATACCTCCAAAAGCAGTGCCTTGGTCACTTCAGGATTATGCTCCATTAATTCTCTCCTTTTCTCTGCAGAGACGTCTCCGTCGGAGACATTGTTACCGTCGGAGAGTGCCGACCCCTCAGCAAGACGGTGAGGTTCAACGTCCTCAAGGTCACAAAGGCCGCTGGAGCCAAGAAGCAGTTCCAGAAGTTCTAATCTAGGATGTGCAGGAGATGAGACCAATTGACAGGAAGGCTTTCTTTCTAGGCTGACCTGCTCTGTTGTATCTGAAATAAACAATGTTCTGTATCTTGGTCTTCTGGCCTGTCTTTAGTTAAATAATTACGTTTGTACAATTCAATGGGGAACCTTTGCCAATTAACTGAAATGAGTGCTTTGTTTTGTGTAACGGCTGAGGCTGACTTATTGTGCGTTCTGCTGGACAGTTCTTTCCGTTGTCCATTCGTCAACTGATTCCCATTCAAAAAAAACATTGGCTCATCCATAATTTCCCAACTTTCGTGTTCCTGTAGTGTTGTGAACGTGAAATTGGTGTCTCCAACCACAGGGCCATTTGCCCGTCTCTTTTAAAGCCTGAGTTTTTCTTGAAGTAATGAAACTTCAGCACAGTGAGCTAGCTGCTCCACAAATGTGTAGGTTCTTACATAAATGTAAAATTAAACGATCAAATTTAATGTCACATGCGCTGGATACAACGGGTGTAGACCTTACAGTGAAATGCTTGCTTACCAGCTGTTAACCAACAATGCAGATTTAAGAAAAAAGTGAATTATTTACTAAATGGACTGAAGTAAACAAACAAAATTGAAAGGAAATAGAAAATCACAGTAACGAAGCTATACAGGGGCTACCCGGCACAGAGTCAATGTGCGGTGGCACTGGTTAGTTGAGGTAATTCGGGTAATATGTACTTGTAGGTAAAGTGTAACACTAGTAGCAGCAGTGTAAAAATTGGAGGGTTGCAATACAAATTGTCCAGGTAGCCATTTGGTTAACTGTTCAGGAGTCTTATGGGTTGGGGGTAGAAGCTGTTAAAAAGCCTTTCGGACCTAGTCTTGGTGATCCGGTACCGCTTGCAGCGCGGTAGTAGAGAAGTCTGACTAGGGCGGCTGGAGTTTTAGCCAATTTTTAGGGCTTTACTCTGACACCACCTGGTATAGAGGTCCTGGATGGCAGGAGGCTTGGCCCCGGTGATGTACTGGCCCGTACGCACTACCCTCTGTAGTGCCTTGCGGTCGGAGGCCAAGCAGTTGCCATACCAGGCGGTGATGCAACCAGTCAGGATCCTCTCGATGGTGCAGCTGTGGAACCTTTTGAGGATCTGAGGACCCGTGCCAAATCTTTTCATTCCTTTAAAGATCCATTCAATTGTGGACTGTCAAGACAATCAGTGTGATGGAGTGTCTTTTTAATTTCGGTATATTTGTTAGTGTTGCAAATTGTTTTGCAGTGGAAACATTTATGCCCAACAATCGTTTTGCAGCAAACTAGTTTCTATTGGACTAATTCGGGTAGGTCCCCCCAGTTTTTTAGAGTAAAAACGTTTTCTGTTTGGAGTTAACGGTCTCTGTTGCAGATCAAGTTATACTTAGGCATACTTTAGTTTTATTGTAATGGGATCTGCAATGATCTGATAATCTAGGCTGGTTGTATTCACATCTGTTAGTAGGTGCAGAGTACTGCTGGTTCTGTTTTACCTGATAAATTGTGTCCATCTGGTGTCCCAGGTCTAAATCACAGAGACTGAATTGGAAGTGAAACACCCCACTCGCTGTTATTTTATTTTAGTTAAATTTAAGTAGACCTGAACCATTCAGGTCTATTTTAAGTAGACCTGAACCAGCTGCTATTGCGTTGGTGTCTATGGGGGAGACACCCAGTTAAGTAGACTGGAACGTAGAATTTTTTTCAATGATAAATGTCCTGAGTGAACTATCTTCATTTATCCACCATCTTCGTAAATCAGTCCTTGATTTGATGGGAAGCATGAACATCAGCAGTGGAACTGGCTTCAAAGTCCAGATTTGAATTAGCCTGTATTAGCCTTAACAACCAGCACTTGAAGTTGGATGGAATTGGAAGAAAAAAAATACATTATACACAATGTCTCTATATTTACTATTTTCTTTGGAACAGTATTCTGCATTGAGCATTTTGCGTTTTTGGCTCTGCCATTAAAATACAGTGAACGGTCTCAGCAATTTAATAGTCTTGTCTATCTAAGTAACACAAATAAAAAAAAATCTGTCAATTTAGACTAGAGAGATATGCTATTTATTTATTTTTACATGGAATGCGTCTCAAATTCACTTCATCCGCAGATGTCAGCCTTCCGCATCTGCAGTGGAAGGTGGCCGAGCTACAGCGGTGTTTGTCAGACCATGAGACATCCCGAAAATGGATTTTCTCCTACAAACTAATATGACTATGGAAAGACGAGACTCTCACGAACACAATGGTTTTGCTCTACGACCCCCACGGGACTCGTCTGAAGTCGGTAAAGCTGATGTACCAACTTTTGTCTAGCTTCAGACCTATTTGGGGTAAACTAATATGACCCCACTGTAGAAATGGGAGACTGGCGATCCCCCACAGACACTTCATTCCTTATTATTTATTTCTTGACTTGTCTTTTTTGCCATTTATGAATGTGTTATTCAATGCATTTCTATGGGCTATATTAAAGGACAAATTAAATATTTTATCCTTTATTTTTTCATACTTAAAGGGGTCCTAAAATTCCAAATAAAATTAAAACAACTCCAAATGGTAGCTGAGTAGAGGTTAAACCCATGTATACTGAACACAAATATAAACGCAACAAACGCAACGCAGGTGTTGTTTCATGAGCTGACCACGTGTAACCACGCCAACCCAGGACATCCACATCCGAATTCTTCACCTGAGGGATCATCTGAGAACAGCCGCATGGACAGGTGATGAAACTGAGGAGTATTTCTGTCTGAAATAAAGCCCTCATTCTGATTGGCTGGGCCTGGCTCCCCAGTGGGTGGGCCCATGCCCTCCTAGGACCCACCCATGTTATTAGTTTAAGCAGACTGTGTTTGTCTGTTGTTGTGACTTAGATGAAGATCAGATCTAATTTTATGACCAATTTATGCAGAAATCCAGGTAATTCCAAAATTCCAAATATTTGTTCTTGCCACTGTATGGAATCATGTAGTAACCAAAAAAGTGTTAAACAAATCAAAATATATTTATATTTGAGTTTCTTCAAAGTAGCCACCCTTTGCCTTGGGACGTCTGGTTCATGTGGTAGACACCTGGAATGTATTTCAATTAACAGGTGTGCCTTGTTAAAAGTTGATTTGCGGAATTTCTTTCCTTCTTAATGCGTTTGAGACAATCAGTTGTGTTGTGACAAGGTAGGGGTGGTATACAGAAGATAGCCCTATTTGGTAAAATACCAAGTCCATATTATGGCAAGAACATCTCAAATAAGCAAAAAGAAACAACACTACATCATTACGTTAAGACATGAAGGTCAGTCAATCCGGAAAATGTCAAGAACTTTGAAAGTTTTTCAAGTGCAGTTTGCAAAAACCATCATCGCCACAGGAAAGGAAGACCCGGGTCTTCCGGGGTCTTCCAGGAAAGAAAGACCCAGAGTTACCTCTGTTGCAGAGGATAAATTCATTAGAGTTAACGGCACCTCAGATTGCAGCCCAAATAAATGCTTCACAGAGTTCAAGTAACAGACACATCTCAACATCAACTGTTCAGAGGAGACTGTGTGAATCAGACCTTCATGGTCGAATTTCTTGATCGAAAACCACTACTAAAGGACACAAATAATAAGAAGAGACTTGCTTGCTGCCAAGGGAATGTCTGACAGCTTGAAAGATGTTTTGAACACTACAGTGAAAATGGTTAACTTTGTTAAAGCAAGGCCCCTGAACTGTCGTGTATTTTCTGCACTGTGCAATGATATGGGCAGGGACCATGTAACTCTTTCACAACATACAGAAGTGCGTTGGTTATCAATGGGCAAAGTATTGACACATTTTTTTAAATTGAGACGAGCTTAAAGTTTTCTTTACTGACCATAATTTTCACTTGTCTGACCGCTTGCATGATGACAAGTTTTTCACATGACTGGCCTATCTGGGTGATGTTTTTTCTCACCTGCATGATCTGAATCTAGGATTACAGGGACTCTCCACAACTGTATTCAATGTGCGGGACAAAATTGAGGCTATGATTAAGAAGTTGGAGCTCTTCTCTGTCTGCATTAACAAGGACAACACACAGGTCTTTCCATCATTGTGTGATTTTTTTGTGTGCAAATGAACTCAAGCTTACGGACAATGTCATATGTGATATAGCAAAGCACATATTACGCAGGTTCTTTCCCGAAACGGATGACACAAAGAACTGGATTCGTTATCCCTTTCATGCCCTGCCTCCAATCCACTTACCAATATCTAAACTTGAGAGCCTCATCGAAATTGCAACAAGCAGTTTTGTGAAAATGTAATTTATTCAGAAGCCACTGCCAGATTTCTGGATTGGGCTGCGCTCAGAGTATCCTGCCTTGGAAAATCGTGCTGTTAAGACACTGATGCCCTTTGCAACCACTACCTATGTGAGAGTGGATTCTCGGCCCTCACTAGCATGAAAACTAAATACAGACACAGACTGTGTGTGGGAAATGATTTAAGTCTGAGACTCTCTCCAATACAACCCAACATTGCAGAGTTGTGTGCATCCTTTCAAGCCACCCTTCTCATTAACCTGTGGTGAGTTATTCACAATTTTCTATGATCAAATAAGGTTTTATATGTAAGATGGTTAAATAAAGAGCAAAATTATTGATTATAATTATATTATTATTTGTGCGCTGGTCCTATAAGAGCTCTTTGTCACTTCCCACGAGCCGCGTTGTGACAAAAACTCACACTCAGTCTTATGTTTATTAAATGTATCGTATAGTTTGTGTGTGGCAGGCTTACAAAGATGGCAAAAAACAACACTTGTTCTATGGTTAACCAACAGAGGGCGACTAACACCTATTTTTAAATCAAAACAAAATGTACTGATGAGATTTGAAGTAATATCAGCACACTGGCTTCCATCCTGGGACTGGATGTAAATAGGGTATAGAAAGACGATAAAAAGTATTGTTATTAGTACCATAACAGTAAACAATGATTCTCAGATGTCATTTTATTTCAATAATCTGTGATATCAGACAAATAAAGTAGCAACAATTCATTTTCATCCTTTAATTCATTCACATTTAGTGTCATACAACACGGCAAACAGCTAAGGCTGTTTGAAGCAAGTTGAATATGATGTCGCCCATGGTCCACATAACGTAGATTCCAACTATTCTCAAGTCATGGGAGAGATCTACTGTGAGTTGTGACATGCTACTGAAACTCCCAATGTGAATACAAAGAAACATATCAATGTGAATACAAAGAAACATTGCAATGTGGAATACCAAAGAAATGCTTTTAGAAATCAAACATTCAAATGTTTCAACTGTCAAATACCAGTGGGACTTTCCCTATCGAACTGGCAATGTGAGATTTTATTCTTTTTTTATTGTGCCCTAAGTTTGGTTGGTCTGAATGATGCACAAGATAGTATTTCTCCCACGAAACCATATACATTGGAACCCAAACATAAAATCACGTACACAAGTCCTTGGTTGGACTCATTCTAGTATTGTCTTGTTTTTCAGCTTGTTCCATTGTTTCCTAGGTTGTCTTGCTGTAGGCCTGTACGGCCAATGGCTTCTGAGATCCAGAAGAAAACATACCCAAACATATGCAATGCATGCTAAATGGCCCGCGTGCATCAGCTGAGGCATTATCATGTGGCTTTGACGGCCAACCCCTCAGTGTCTCTGCATGGGAATGAGAAAGAGAGCCCCTCAGCCCCTCCCTCAGGCTGGGCTTCTGTCTACTTTTCTGCCTGGGTCTACCAAGGCCTTGGCGTCTACATTTACATAATGATGCTGAGCGTGCTGCTTTCCCAGTGCCTATGTGAATGTGGACCATATGGTGGTGACAGGGAAGGCCCATGTTGCTGATGTGAGTGAGTCCAGCCATGGTAGGGGGCTGAGTGGGGCATGTTCTCACATTGTAGACACACTGATGAAGCCAGACCCATAAGTGACCTTGCTAGACAGCATTCATAGGAAACTTGCAGTCCCATAGAATCCCTGAGCCTTGGCCACTCTGCTAATGCCCACCTCCCATTTGACCTAGTCACGGATTAAGGGCTGGATTCAATCCGTATCGAGGAAGATCCACGTTATAGCCTGACAGAAATTTAAAGGCAATGTTCCCGCGTTCGCAGAGACTGCATTCACGGTAAACGCGGATCCTCCGCGATACTTCAGCTATACAGATTGAATCCAGCCCTAAACCTTCTACCAGACTGTTGTCTGACTCCTAATCACTGCAGAATCCTGGCATACAATACAGCTTCTCAAGAAAGGTAGTAACATAAATAAATGAATGAAACATGTCTAACAGGGTAGAGTTTCTGTCAACTCCCAAGATTACGACACATCAGTTCAATGGAAATCCTTCTAAATACTGGGATAAAAAAATAACTACACGGCCAACTGCATTACTCCATCAGCAAGGCTTGTCTCCAACGCTGGGGTTGTCACTCCATAGGCCTCCATAGACAGGGGACTGTGTAATGGGGTTAGGATAGGCCCCAGTGGTGATCTGTGGACCATAGCTCCTCTCACGCACAGACACCCCAGGGAGAGGAAGGAGAGAGCTGACCATGACCCCTCAAAGGTCAAGCTGCTATTGAATCCATACTGAGGGGAGGCAAGAGAGATGAATCATCATTTAGTGAGTTTGTTTAGTGAGCAGTCATAGTGTCCATCTGGTTTTGTTTTCTTTAATGCTACTCTGAACCTTGCCTCGTCACTTACAAGTGAGGTCCAAACGTATTTGGACGGTGTCACATTTTTTGTTGTTTTGGCTCTGTACTCCAGCACTTTGGATTTGAAATGATACAATGACTATGAGGTTAAAGTGCAGACTGTCAGTTTTAATTTCAGGTTACTTTCATCTGTATTGGGTGAACCATGTAGAAATTACAGCACTTTTTGGGAACCAAATGTATTCTGACAAATTCACTTACATGTGTATTAAAGTAGTTAAAAGTTTAGTATTTGGTCCCATATTCCTAGTACACAATGACTACATCAATCTTGTGACTCTACAAACCTTTTGGATGCATTTGCTGTTCGTTTTGGTTGTGTTTCAGATTATTTTGTGCCCAATAGAAATGAATGGTAAATAACATATTGTATCATTTTTGAGACAGTTTATTGTAAATAAGAATAGAATATGTTTCTGGATGTCACCATGATTACGAATAATCCTGAATGAATGGTGAATAATGATGAGTGAGAAAGTTACAGAAGCTCAAAGATCAAACTCCCAAGACATGTTAAACTCTCACCATTACCATTAACAGAGGAGGTTAGCATTTTTTGGAGGGGTATGATATTTATGCCTCTCATTATTCACGATTCATTCAGGATTATCCGTAGTCGTGATGGCATCAACATTAATGTAGAAGTGTTTAGAAACATATTCTCTAATATTTTTTATAAAAGTGACTTCATAAAGTGCTGTAATTTGTAAACGGTTCACCCGATATGGATGGCAATACCCTCAAATTGGAGCTCACTATATCACTGACAAATAGTTTTTAGCCTCATTTTTAAAATGGTCACTACGCACCATTGTTTTGGTGTTACTTGGTGATTTGCTAAGGCAATCAATTGCAAGTAGTTTTCCGTGGAGGATGGAGGATTTTGGAACTAAAGAGACTTTATAGAGATGGTTTTATTATGAATCATAAACACAGGTCTCAGTTTGATGAGGATAGGTCCATAAATTCAAATCAAAGGACGTGGAGGTTTTTAAGGTGGGGAACACAGTGTCACCACTGTTCTATCCTCATAAAAATAGATATAGCCGTTGACCTTTGCAATACGTTTTGCGAAAGAATACTTTAACATTTTATGATATCATCTTTATAAGGCTTTTAATTCAAATCTCTTTCATAAATCCAGCTTGATTTAGTTTCTGTAGTGGATATAAATACATATAACCATGGTACAGTAACCCACTGCACAGATGTCAATTCAACTTCTATTCCCTGTTAGTTCAACGTAATTTCATTGAAATGACGTGGAAACAATGGGGATTCAACCAGTTTGTGCCCAGTGGGAAGTTACCCATTTCTGATTTTGTGTACATTAACTTTGCATTGCAGGTTTTCTGACCAAACCGTTGGCAAACAGGGGGAACTCCAGTGACTGATTTCATTATCCTAGGCGCACACAACAAGCCATCAAGCAAGGAAATATTAACTTATGTAACAACTTGAGAAGCAACTACTTGCAGCAGTTCAAAGCATATCTGTTTCATTTATTACATGGCAGTTAAAGCTGTCTGTTATGGAGTATGCCTAATTGTTAGTCCATGTTGATACGTGCATCTTGTGCTCGTATCAACATGCCGCAGCTGTTAGTTTAATACCAATGACTCACTGGGGGATCCATATACTTAAATGTAACTCTAAAATAAATGTTAACCATGCAAAAAGACAGGAAGAAGATGCAGATATTCTATATCGTTCTCATCTTTTGGTTCCTTCTCAGTCAGAAACTGTTTTCGGTGGGTAGAATGGGACTGAATGATTCTTCTTGTAAGTTTTCAATGTTTTGTATAGGTTCAATTAAGATGCCAAACTCTCTAGATGATTTGCTCTCGCTACAATATCATCTCATTTGTATTTTCTTCCATGTCTCAATCTTCACTGTATCATTAGTTAGGTAACCTGACTCATGAGATTTGCTACTTTTTGAGCTGTGAGTAACGTGGCTGTAAGTCTCCACTAAACAAACATCTGCATGGTCTGTCAACTGGTACTGTACAGTACAGCCCATTCCAGTGGGGATCATTTCCATGTAACATCCTGATGGAGTGGAGATCATTTCTATGAGACACCCTGATGGAGTGGAGATAATTTCTATGTAACATCCTGATGGAGTGGAGATCATTTCTATGAGACACCCTGATGGAGTGGAGATAATTTCTATGTAACATCCTGATGGAGTGGAGATCATTTCTATGAGACACCCTGATGGAGTGGAGATCATTTCTATGTAACATCCTGATGAAGTGGAGATCATTTCTATGTAACATCCTGATGGAGTGGAGATCATTTCTATGTAACCACCTGATGGAGTGGAGATCATTTCCATGTAACATCCTGATGGAGTGGGTATCATTTCCATGTAACATCCTGATGGAGTGGGGATCATTTCCATGTAACATCCTGATGGAGTGGAGATCATTTCCATGTAACATCCTGACGGAGTGGGGATCAGTTCCATGTAACATCCTGATGGAGTGGGGATCATTTCCATGTAACATCCTGATGGAGTGGGGATCATTTCCATGTAACATCCTGATGGAGTGCGGATCATTTCCATGTAACATCCTGATGGAGTGGGGATCATTTCCATGTAACATCCTGATGGAGTGGAGATTATTTCCATGTAACATCCTGACGGAGTGGAGATCATTTCCATGTAACATCCTGATGGAGTGGAGATCATTTCCATGTAACATCCTGACGGAGTGGGGATCATTTCCATGTAACATCCTGATGGAGTGGAGATCATTTCTATGTAACATCCTTATGGAGTGTGGATCATTTCCATGTAACATCCTGATGGAGTGGGGATCATTTCCATGTAACATCCTGATGGAGTGGAGATCATTTCCATGTAACATTCTGACAGAGTGGGGATCATTTCCATGTAACATCCTGATGGAGTGGGGATCATTTCCATGTAACATCCTGATGGAGTGGGGATCATTTCCATGTAACATCCTGACGGAGTGGGGATCATTTCCATGTAACATCCTGATAGAGTGGAGATTATTTCCATGTAACATCCTGACGGAGTGGGGATCATTTCCATGTAACATCCTGATGGAGTGGGGATCATTTCCATGTAACATCCTGACGGAGTGGGGATCCTTTCCATGTAACATCCTGATGGAGTGGGGATCATTTCCTTGTAACATCCTGATGGAGTGGGGATCATTTCCATGTAACATCCTGATGGAGTGGGGATCATTTCCATGTAACATCCTGATGGAGTGGAGATCATTTCCATGTAACATCCTGACGGAGTGGGGATCATTTCCATGTAACATCCTGACGGAGTGGGGATCATTTCCATGTAACATCCTGATGGAGTGGGGATCATTTCCATGTAACATCCTTATGGAGTGGGGATCATTTCCATGTAACATCCTGATGGAGTGGGGATCATTTCCATGTAACATCCTGATGGAGTGGGGATCATTTCCATGTAACATCCTTATGGAGTGGGGATTATTTCCATGTAACATCCTGATGGAGTGGAGATAATTTCCATGTAACATCCTGACGGAGTGGGGATCATTTCCATGTAACATCCTGATGGAGTGGGGATCAGTTCTATGTAACATACTGAAGGAAAATCTAGCTATTTCTCCAGGTGAGGATACTGTTGAAAGAGGGCCCAGGGCAAACCTGTCCCTGTCCATCGAATTTCTCTGCTAAAGAGCTCAACACTTTCCAGCTGGAAAAAGTCTCAAAAGGTGCAGCCAAGCACTACTGAGAGGGTTAGAAGTGAATGGACCATCAATTACAGGCATGTGACCTGGGCCCATGCTGTCCTAGCAGGTTCAGATTAGACTGCCAGGGGGGCGAGAGAGAGCTGCTCTATACGGTGGCATGCCACTGGGCACAGACATCATTTCAACATCTAGTTTTGATGTACATTTTATTGAGTTGTCAGCGAATGTGAAATCAACAAGATTTTTAACCATTCCATTAGATTGGGGGGGGGGGGGGGGATACAGGAATCCCTGAAATTCCTTTACATTGATGACTTTTTGCAAAACCAATCAGTTTTCCCCATTGATTCAATGTCATCACATTTATTTTTGTTGTTGAAATAACGTGGAAACATTGTTGATTCAACCAGTTTGGTCCCAGTGGGATGGCACTACAGCCCACAGCAGATCACTACCCTGCATTGCCAGGCTTCCTTTCCTCTCCACAACATTTACTGTCCACCACTTAACAGTCCAGTGCCTTGCAGGTTTACATGTTTACCTAGTGTCACTGAGCATGCACACAGGTTTTCTTACTTGTCTATTCAGCAGCAGGGATGTTAGTCCAGAGGGTCATCTCTGTAAGGGTCATGTCTGAAAGTAAAACACAGGCCTTATGGTGTCCCAGCAGGGGTCTGGGCAGGCGGCAAGAGGGGTCACGGTGCTGCACTGGGCCCTCATCTTGGTTTGTTTTGACATGTCAGCAAGCAGCACACAAACTCTTTTCCAGCAGCAGTGCAGGAGGCCTGATGACTTGAGCAGATGGTTGCAGAGCGGGGTTGTATACTGTAACGTAGTGGAACATGGACCCTGGCATCAGTAGCCCCTCAGATGGCCCCCTGCCCTCTGTCAGCAGTCAGCATAGAGCCAGAGGCAGGGGTGGGGCAGGGGCTGAGTCCTCTGCTCTACTGGGGTTACCAACACAGAGCTGTCAAGGTACTGCGCTCTGAGGTTGCACGTAGGAGGAGGATATTGTCTTACTATGATGCCCTGGTGGCTTATGTTTGATTATGTGAATGTTAAGAGTTGTGGTAGACGACTCTCAACATGTGAATGTAATCATACAGGAACATTTGTACTTTTTTGTACAGTTTTTATTCTTATCTTTGTTGACGTTTGTCATTCTCTTGAGATGTTACAAATCATTAGCAAGTATTTGTCTTGCTGATGTCTAGCTGCACGCTTTTCTGTTTCACAAAGGGGAGTACATTTTCAGGGCTCGGGCGGTCTTCTGGGGCACTGTGGGTCAGTGCCGGGTCACACACCACATCTGGACAACGCATCAGCCATTCAGATGTGCACAAAGATATCCACTGTCCCTGGATCAAATCAACTATATTTGTGTCCAACAACTTCCTGTTGAAAGACAAGGGTGTCAATATAATAACAGACAATTAGGCACCCATATGCATATCTTACACCCTTATTTATTTTAACTAGGCAAGTCAGTTAAGAACAAATTCTTATTTACAATGACGGCCTAGGAACAGTGCCTTATTCAGGGGCAGAATGAGAGGTTTTTACCTCTGGGATTCAATCTACCAACCTTTCGGTTACTGGCCCAACGCTCTGACCACCAGGCTTCCTGCCGCCCCTTAAAAGCAGATGATATAGGATGAGCTGATATAAGTTGTTTGGTGCCAGTGAAAGTAGTTGATGTGCTGATCATTAGCATGTCAGAATATAAGAGGCCAAGGTCAGAGGTGCTGGTCATGACTTGAGGTGTCTGGTACCAACAACAGCAGTGCATTTACAAGTGTGAGGTCGACTGATTTGAAATTATTTTGCAGATGGTGCTTACCCTACTCTCATTTCATCAAAATGTGATATCCATGCCATAAATCAATCTCTGAATTTTGGTTATGAAATGGCTTGAGTTGGATTCATTAAGTGAGCATAATCTTATCAAAGTTTTCATTTCCGTATTCAATGGTAAAGATTTATTTATAAATCAATGCAAATGAAAATGCAGGTACTTCAAATTTGGTGCATTTACTCTCAAGACAAAGTTACAAGTTTGTTTTGAGCAGTGAGATATTTAATAGAAAAGCACAATAATTATACAGTTGAAGTCGGAAGTTTACATACACTTAGGTTGGTGTCACGCCCTGACCTTAGAGAGCCTTTTTATTTCTCTATTTGGTTAGGTCGGGGTGTGATTTGGGTGGGCATTCTAGTTTTTCTATTTCTTTGTTGGCCGGGTATGGTTCCCAATCAGAGGCAGCTGTCTATTGTTGTCTCTGATTGGGGATCATACCTAGGCAGCCTTTTCCCACCTTTAGTTTGTGGGATCTTGTTTGTGTGTAGTTGCTTTCTGCACTGCATGTAGCGTTACGTTCGTTTTGTATTTTGTTGTTTTTTCTGTGTCATCAAATAAAAGAAAGATGTACGCCTACCACGCTGCACCTTGGTTCAATCCATCTCTAAACGAACGTGACAGTTGGAGTCATTAAAACTCGTTTTTCAACCACTCCACAAATTTCTTGTTAACAAACTATAGCTTTGGCAAGTCGGTTAGGACATCTACTTTGTGCATGACACAAGTCATTTTTCCAACAATTGTTTACAGACAGATTATTTCACTTATAATTCACTGTATCACAATTCCAGTGGGTCAGAAGTTTACATACACTAAGTTGAGCGTGCCTTTAAAGAGCTTGGAAAATTCCATAAAATTATGTCATGGCTTTAGAAGCTTCTGATAGGCTAATTGACATCATTTGAGTCAATTGGAGGTGTACCTGTGGATGTATTTCAAGGCCTACCTTCAAACTCAGTGCCTCTTTGCTTGACATTATGGGAAAATCAAAAGAAAACAGCCAAGACCTCAGAAAAAAAATTGTAGACCTCCACAAGTCTGGTTCATCCTTGGGAGCAGTTTCCAAACGCCTGAAGGTAACACGTTCATCTGTACAAACAATAGTATGCAAGTATAAACACCATGGGACCACACAGCCATCATACCGCTCAGGAAGGAGACACGTTCTGTCTCCTAGAGATTAATGTACTTTGGTGCTAAAAGTGGAAATCAATCCCAGAACAACAGCAAAGGACCTTGTGAAGATGCTGGAGGAAACAGGTACAAAAGTATCTATATCCACAGGAAAACGAGTCCTATAATGACATAACCTGAAAGGCTGCTCAGCAAGGAAGAAGCCACTGCTCACAAACCGCCATAAAAAAGCCAGACTACGGTTTGCAACTGCACATGGGGACAAAGATTGTACTTTTTGAAGAAATGTCCTCTGGTCTGATAAAACAAAAATAGAACTGTTTGGCCATAATGACCATCGTTATGTTTGGAGGAAAAAGGGGGCGGCTTGCAAGCCGAAGAACACCATCCCAACCGTGAAGCACAGGGGTGGCAGCATCATGTTGTGGGGGTGCTTTGCTGCAGGAGGGACTGGTGCACCTCCCAAAATAGATGGCTCATGATGGAGGAAAATTATGTGGATATATTGAAGCAACATCTCAAGACATCAGTCAGGAAGTTAAAGCTTGGTCACAAATGGGTCTTCCAAATGGACAATGACACCAAGCATACTTCCAAAGTTGTGACAAAATGGCTTAAGGACAACAAAGTCAAGGTATTGGAGTGGCCATCACAAAGCCTTGACCTCAATCCTATAGAAGATTTGTGGGCAGAACTGAAAAAGCGTGTGCGAGCAAGGAGGCCTACAAACCTGACTCAGTTACACCAACTCTGCCAAGAGGAATCGGCCAAAATTCACTCAACTTATTGTGGGAAGCTTGTGGAAGGCTACCCGAAACGTTTGACCCAAGTTAAACAATTTAAAGGCAATGCTACCAAATACTAATTGAGTGTATGTAAACGTCTGACCCACTGGGAATGTGATGAAAGAAATAAAAGCTGAAATAAATAATTCTCTCAACTATTATTCTGACATTTCACATTCTTAAAATATAGCGGTGATCCTAACTGACCTAAGACAGGGACTTTTTACTCGAATTAAATGTCAGGAATTGTGATAAACTGAGTTTAAATATATTCGACTGAGGTGTATGTAAACTTCCGACTTCAACTCTACTTCACATGGCCTGTCCGTGAAAGCTGATAGCTGTTACCAGCTGCTCTTGAAGCTGGCTGGTCAGAGACGGGCATGGGGCCTGCCTCATCCTCTTAACAACTGGCTCCTGCTTTCCAGTCAAAGCAGCAGGTCTTAATTCAATATTCCCAGGTTCTGCCGTGTCTGCCTGTCAGACTGGACGGATGGCTGGCATGTGTGGCTGTGATGGGCACCTCTGATTTTACACCAGGTTCTCAGATCAAACAGGCGCTGGGGTCAGAGGTCAAGGTACAGGGTGTACCCAGCGTCAGCAGACTGGGGTCATGTGTGTGAACCATCTAACATGGCTTTCATCAGAGCATCCCTGGGGCGTGCTCTCAGTGACTGATGGTCCTGTAAACCTACTGGAATTTGAGAATCTGAAAACCCATATAATGTGGGCCACATATCGGACTGGCAGAAGGACAGGTTCCACAGTTCATGCACTGTGTTCTACAGGTCAGCTCCTATGACTATATAGATAGAATAAATCTGAAATGCTACAAATCTGTTTTTCCTTAGGATGTAGTCCGCCACTAAGGCTATGATAAACAGACACTACTATAGATCAAACTTTTTGAAAGCATATTCATTATCATTCATCTGTTTACAAAAAGAGACAAAGAAACTAGACAAACCAAAACAACACAAATATTTCGTTGCCCTGTTGAATTGGCCCTTGGGCATGAGCTCTGAGCAGGAGGAATTCTCTGTGGCAGATGGTGAGTCATAACCCCTGAGGTCAGCAGCAATGCTACACCCTGGGATCCGGATACCTAATAATGCCCTGTTGAGCTTCTCACCTGCTGCTCCTCACCCACAATGTTATCTCATCTCCCTGACCTATTGTAGCACACACTGGCAGTAATGACAGTGGGGAGACCCAAGCTGTGATCAGGTCTCTCCCCAGAGAGAGACAAGACCCTGGGAACCTGGTAGTAATCAGCACACAGGCCCAATCTCTCCATCTTGCCTCAGTTGCGTATCTCGTTTCCTATCTCAGCACACGGCTAGTCTAGATACTGCTGCTCCTGCTGCTGCTGTTATTTGAGGTCAGCTACCAAAGACTATGCTTTTAGTGGAATCTGTTGAATTACAACTTTGGGTGTCAGTGTAGATACTTGGGATAGTTTGTAATGAGGTTTTAACTGAGGCTCAACCTGGTCTCAGAGCATTTGGTATTATTCTTTACGTAAATCAGAGACACTCCATTTAGGAGAAAGGGGGATACTTAGTCAGTTGTACAACTGAAAGCCTTCAACTGAAATGTGTCGTCCGCATTTAACCCAACCCCTCTGAATCAGAGAGGTGCAGGGGGCTGCCATAATCGACATCCACGTCTTCGGCGCCCGGGGAACAGTGGGTTAACTGCCTTGCTTAGGGGCAGAATGACAGATTTTTACCTTGTCAGCTCGTGGATTCAATCCAGCAACCTTTTGGTTACTGGCCCAACGCTCTTATGATATGTTACATTTCGTATGGTATGTAATAATTTGTGGATGTCCATCACCCATTTTGTATGATATGTTACAAGTCACAATTCGTATTATATGTAAACATTTGCAAAATGTACAATATTTTACGAATCTGCAAAACATACAATATGGTACGAATTTGCTAAGTGTATGTATGTTATGAATTCTAGCTAGGCTAGGGGTTATGGTTAAGATTAGGGTTAAGTTTAGGATTATGGTTAAAAGGTTAGGATTAGAGGAACGGTTAGCTATCATGCTAAGTAGTTGCAAAGTAGCTAAAAAGTAGTAAGTAGTTGAAAAGTTGGTAATTAGCTAAAATTGTCCATGATGAGATTCTAACTCGCAACCTTTGGTTTGCTAGACATTGTCCGTGATGGGATTCGAACTCGCAACCTGTTGGTTGCTTGACATTCGTGTTATACCCCCAACCACCTTACCTTTGTTTATGCTTTAAGTAACCATCTGTCTTATGTAACCATACCAAACGTAACCTATCATACTAATTTGAGTGTCCCAGGTTTACATTTACTATTTTACGTCTAGTCTATGAGACCAGGCTGTGATCCTAGATAAAGTAGGTGGATATTGTAGTTTGTTCTGTCTTTTGTTCCTGATGTGTTACACAAGACAAATATAGTGTAAATACAGTGCAACCAAACAAAGGAGCGAAAGAAAGAATAGCAGAGACCCACATAACAATAGTGTTTCCCCAAGAAGAAAAAGGGCTAGCCTCAAGAGGATCTCTGTGTATTCTTACCAAACTATAAATTAGAAGGAAACAGCTGACTGATGCCTTTTTAATAAAATGCACACAATGCATACAGTGTCATTACCATGACAGTAAGATACGCCAGTACCCAGGACATTTTCCCAAGATGCCAAAACAAATGGTCATATGTAGGCCAGATACAATCAGTCAAATATGTTAATAAGAAGACCTTAGCATATCTCGATCAGATAGTGACTGACCCAATGTCCCTATTCCTACCGCTCTCATATGATCATTAGTCCATCAATTACACTGTTCTCATTTACAAAAAAATATAATCCTTCAAACAAGACCCCCAACAAATATAATCACCTAAGTTAATGTTTTAACCATCCACCTTTATAAACAGAAATAAAAAATATGATTCGATTTGGTTCTTCATGAGCAATCCCACGATTCAGCGTCTATTCCATATTGGTTCAATGTCATTTCATTGAGATGACGTGGAAGCAACGTTGACTCAACCAGTGTGTGCCCAGTGGAATCTATCTACGAGAGTCTTTCAACAAACTCAACTGATGAAACTGAAGTGAACAAAGAGACAAAAAAGTCACATTTCAATGGAGGTCCATAAACGAGGTACTTTCTATGGAGAGGAGAAAGAAACTGTATCTTGTTCCTTCAGCAAATTGGAGAGGGAAAGAGTGAACAATAGAGATCAAATGCTGACAGCACACCCAAGTGCTCTCTGAGAACCTTCAGGTTGTGATCCCATCATAGTGACAAAAGAATCATGTGACCGAGAAAATGGGAAAAGGGGCTTTCTATTTAACCTTGTTTCAGACCAGGCTCAATGAGAACACTGTATCATGGCTCCACCGGTCTAGGGTCAGGAATCTGCTGCAGCTCAGCATTTAATAACACGTCCCAGGTTTTACATGACTCTACAGATATGTATACTAGCACAATGAGTGGGGACTGTGGTGTAGCTGGGTAAAAAAAAATAGATTGATGTGCGGTTCCCATGGTAACGTGGTACAAAAAGTGTGAGAGTTTGCAGCTGACCACCATGTCAGCTCTGATGTTTGCAGTGGCAGTGAGGCAGCAGTCCGTGACATCCCCTGCATGCTGGGAATGAGAGCTGTGATCGGGCACTAACTGAGAGAGAGGGGGGTTTCATGAGCGTTCGTCTATTAAGTCATTCTCAGGGGAGGCAGAAAAGTGACGGCAACAGATAGCCCTTGTGCCTCTGTGCAATATTACTGTATTTGTTGCCAGAAGAACATATCTCTCATCAGTCTATGGTGTGACAGGCTTGAAAGAGATGACTGAAAATCTCAAAAGCGCAAACAAGTCACCCATTTTGTGCTATGTTAAAACACACTCCTGTTATCTGGAGACAGATAGCATCTCTGAACCCACAGCAATTCAAAGTACGTATAATGAGTGGTTTCTGGGTATTTTAATGCCCTAGGGGACAGGGAGCTAACACATTTCCATCTCTTTCTTTTTTGCTATTGGAAACTGATAGAACGTGTATACAAAGAAGAGTATATTAGAGTATGGCACCAAATAAACTGATTTGAGGCAATCATGATAGAGTTACGGAGATTCATTACACACTATGCAGAAACGTTTCCCGAATAGCTTTAAAGTCCCAGTGCTGTTAAAAATGTGATTTGCCTGTGTTTTATATATATTTCCACACTATGATGTTGAAATTATACTGTGAAATTGTGAAAATTATCATAATGCCCTTTTAGTGTAAGAGCTGTTTGAAAAGACTGCCTGAAATGTCAGCCTGTTTTGGTGGGATGGATTTTTGACCTGCCTGTGACATCCCCAGGGGGTAAATTAGTTAATAGACCAATAAGAAAGAGAGTTCCAACCCTCTCTGCAAATAACAGCTAGTTTTCAGTTTTCCCCTCTACACTCAGACCAGTCCCAGACAGTCCTAGCAACATTTTTGCTTGAGGAATTGCTATTTTGTTTCCTTTTGACAATTTTTTTTTTTTTTATTTTTTTTTTTTTTTATTTTAACCCCTTTTCTCCCCAATTTTTCGTGGTATCCAATCGCTAGTAATTACTATCTTGTCTCATCGCTACAACTCCCGTACGGGCTCGGGAGAGACGAAGGTCGAAAGTCATGCGTCCTCCGAAGCACAACCCAACCAGCCGCACTGCTTCTTAACACAGCGCGCCTCCAACCCGGAAGCCAGCCGCACCAATGTGTCGGAGGAAACACCGTGCACCCGCCCCCCTCAGTTAGCGCGCACTGCGCCCGGCCCGCCACAGGAGTCGCTGGAGCGCGATGAGACAAGGATATCCCTACCGGCCAAACCCTCCCTAACCCGGACGACGCTAAGCCAATTGTGCGTCGCCCCACGGACCTCCCGGTCGCGGCCGGCTGCGACAGAGCCTGGGCGCGAACCCAGACTCTGGTGGCGCAGCATAGCACTGCGATGCAGTGCCCTAGACCACTGCGCCACCCGGGAGGCCCCCTTTTGACAATTTTAATTGGAAACAATCACAGTAAGGTGCTTAATTGTTACCCAAAAATGATTTTGATATTGAGATATAAACATTTGTATTGGACCTGATCCAGCATTCAGTTATGCTCATAGTAAAGCGAGAGGACAACTTTTTACGTTGACTCTCAGTCCCAGCAGTAAAAGTGATGAGTGTGTGTTTTATGGGAGGAAACCTGCTTGAAACCAAACCTCCATCCTGTTATCAGCACTTTGGCCTCATGTATCCTCAACCAGCAGCTGAGGTCCAACACACCTTTTACCGAACCAGCGTATCTTTTCCATACATACATACACTACTAACCCACATCATAGCCAGTCAATTAACCATTATAACATTCCTATGGAATTTCAACAACTCTCTTCGAGAGCAGAGTCACATCCTGTGCTCTGCCAATAACAGCGGAATCAAACTGTTTGCTTTGTACATATCAAGTGGAAAAAGTGACTCACTTGATGATACAGGGAGTCGGAGCCCACCACCACTACTTCTACTGCTGCTACACTGCTTCCTACTGAGGTGGCCCCAACGTAAACACTGATCTGTTCAGCGGCAGTGTAAACTTTCCATGGTTAAACTGGTGCACACGCTTCCTGGGGGGGTTGAGACTATAGAGATAGAGCTCCGTCAGATAGAAGCCTCCTCTTCTTCATGAAGCTTAAAGCTGTTTTAGGCCTCTCCACAGGCAAACAATTCACTGATACAAATTCAAGCCAATGTGTCCTTTTCAATGCCGCTCCTGTGCACGGAAACGTGTACTCGTCCAAACGTACTGTCAACACATTGTGTGCGATGCAGACTGCTTTATGATGTGATATGACGACGTGAGCTATGTCAAATTCAGTGACACGTATGAGGCAGGAAATGTCACAATGTTCTTGGACTATACTGACGTATTTTTTGTAATTTATTATAAATGTATTCATAATTTGTTATTTTTCCGAATGCACCATTTAATTCTTACCCAGGCCTGATCTCGCTCGAATCCGCAGTCACTCTGATCATAATAAGGAAAGGTCATAAAAGAAAACAGGGACATACCACGGTGTTATTGTTATGGCCGAGGATTCATTAACTGTTTCACCCTTTTTGCGTATTTTAAGGATTACTTTTCATTTCCTGCTTAAAAACAGCAGATTAATATCTCCCATGGCAGAAACCCAACTGAAACAAACTGACAGATATCCCTCCCTGCTACTCCAGCCAGGCAATAAATGTTATCTCTCAGTCCCAGTCCCTAAGACTACTAACTAGAGAAACACTAGCCAGGCAGAGAGCGAGAGAACGCATGGCGAGCATAATTGAAGACAATGGTCATGAGAACAGTAGATATGTGTGATTTCTAGCAGCCTTGGGGGAGTCCCACCCAGGGAGTTGGGAGAGGAAGCAGTGGGGAGGGAGGTCAGAGTTGGGTGCTCACATCCTACTCACAATTTAGTTATTCCACTCCCTCGTCCCTGCTCACACAGACACACACAAACATAGACAGGACTGTCCTAATGGTGAGAGACTCATCTAAAACAAAGTTTTGTTCTCAAATAGACTTAATTTCTCTCTATGAGGATGCAAAAATAAGATTAAGGTTTGGTTGTAATAGGTCATGGCCTGGGTCCACCCATGATTGTTTTTGGTCACATAACTGTACAGATTTTTCTGGTTATCAGAGCTACTGTCATAATGTCACATAGAGCTGGTCAACCAGGATAATTAGCCAAGGCTCTCCTGCTAAGCTGGTATTAACAGTGTACAATAGACCATAGATCCAGAAGACAGCATGGCGGTGCCAGTAGCAAGCCCTTTAACGCTTTGAAGATTTTAAACTAACAGGCTAAATTGATCAAATCCCAGATCAGCCAAATGTCATGTTTGCTCACTTCCGATTTACTGAAGTTGTAAACAAAAGTTTTCTGGACTATTTTGTGTACTATCCCTTATCCTCATATGATTTTAATTTGTTAGTGTTTGGATTTCTGTTATATTTCTGTTATACAAACAGTGGTGTGTTTCTCAGTTTCTGTTTCTCTATATATACTATGCATACAGTATCTTCAAGATGCATGTTATGTACACAGCCATGTTCCTGAATTTGAACAGAAAATAATGACACTCTGGGAAGTTATTTTCATCCTGTCTACAATAGCAAAGGGTCACCCCCAGCTGCTAAATATATCTCCAGCATAAAACACTTCTAAACAGATAGCCTGACCCTCTAAACAAACATATTTAGCAGTGGCTTCTTTGGACAAGGCAAGAGTTAAAGTAGATGATAAACAAAATATCTCGATGCTTTACAGAAAACGCCTTCACAGCAGACAATGGTGGGAAATAACAGATTGAAAACGGTCAACACTACTGAACACATAAAAGGACAAGGACTCTCAAAGTCAACACCGCCTCAACTTGAACGCCCTAGCTTCAGTCACTGTTTGAAAATGCACCCGCTGCATACATATTGGAAACATATCGGAGATACACATGAAGCAATCCTGTGCCCACGATAAGGAGGAAATGGGAGAAGAACAGAGAGGAACCCATGCTGACCACAAAGGTCTAATCACAATCAGGAGTCTTCCTGCAGATGTGACCGTGTCCATATGGTCTCAGAGCAGGGCTCAGACCTGCCAAGATGAGCCAGGTCTACTTCAGACATTCCTTGGCTTGGACCAGCGATGGTTCCGCCATCAGTAGTGATCACCATCTCCCCGAGGGGAAACAGTGGATAGGATTTCTTCCCCGTCGATACAGACACAAAGGGATGTCAGGGAGAGGATGACCCTTTATTCCCACTAATCAGGAGGAGATTGGCTGAGAGGAAGGGGTCCTCCCTGGGCCTAACTTCTGCTCACACTATGATGAGGTTTCCATGTTTGACTTGGCTCAAACTGAAAAACACAGACACGAGGATTGATCGTAATGCTCCTGGCTTGCTACTGAGCACCCTAGCTCATGTGCTCAACCAATGATTTATTTCAATGTAATCTCATTCAATTTGTTTTAAATCCCTCAACATAGCCAGGGTGCTGGTCACTCTAAACTACTGGAAATTACACTGAACAAAAATATAAACGCAACATGCAATAATTTCAAAGATTTTACTGAGTTACAGTTCATTGTTGATTGTGGCCTGTTGGATGTTGTCCCACTCCTCTTCAATGGCTGTGCAAAGTTGCTGGATATTGGCGGGAACTGGAACACGCTGTCGTACAAGTCTATCCAGAGCATCCCAAACATGCTAAATGTGTGACATGTCTGGTGAGTACGCAGGCCATGGAGGAACTGGGAAATGTTCGGTTTCCAGGAATTGTGTACAGATCCTTGCGACATAGGGCTGTGCATTATCATTCTGAAACATGAGGTGATGGCGGGGGATGAATGGGCCTCAGGACCTCGTCACGATATCTCGTCACGGTATCTCTACACGGTATCTCTACACGCTGTCTGCCATCAGTTCAGTACAGTTGAAACTGGGATTCTTCCGTGAAAAGCACACTTCTCCAGCGTGCCAATGGCCATCGAAGGTGAGCATTTGCCCACTGAAGTCAGGTACGACGCCAAACTGCAGTCAGGTCAAGACCCTGGTGAGGACGACGAGCACGCAGATGAGCTTCCCTGAGATGGTTTCTGACAGTTGGTGCAGAAATTATTAGGTTGTGCAAACCCACAGTTTCATCAGCTATCGGGGTGGCTGGTCTCAGACGATCCTGCAGGTGAAGAAGCAGGATGTGGGGGTCCTGGGCTGGTGTGGTTACACGCTGCGGGTGTGAGGCCTGTTGGACGTACTGCCAAATTCTCTAAAACGACATTGGAGGTGGCTTATGGTAGAGAGATTAACATTCAGTTCTCTGGCAACAGCTCTGGTGGACATTCCTGCAGTTAGCATGCCAGTTGCAAGCTCCCTCAACTTGAGACATCTGTGGCATTGTGTTGTGTGACAAAACTGCACATTTTAGAATGGCCTTTTATTGTCCCCAGCACAAGGTGCATCTGTGTAATGATCCTGCTGTTTAATCAGCTTCTTGATATGCTACACCTGTCAGGTGGATATATTATCTTGGCAAATGAGAAATTCTCACTAACAGGGATGTAAACAAATTTGTGCACAACATTTGAGAGAAATATGCTTTTTGTGCATATGGAAAATGTCTTGGATCTTTTATTTAAGCTCATGAGACATGGGACCAACACTTTACATGTCGCGTTTATATTTTTGTTCAGTTTATTTTCCTACCTCCAGACATGTTCTGGACTACGCCAATATGAGTGAGCAAGATGTCTTGAAATGAGCTGCAGTGCTGGATTCCTAAAATAACCATTGCGTTAAAACCCCTTTGTCCCAGCAATACAGCGGTGAAGAATAACCTCTAAGTTGCTCCTCTCTATTGTAATACTTTTGTATGTATTGTAATGACACAGTAGGAAACAAACCCTGGGAAAGACTGTTGTCAGTTTGTCTGTGAGGAAGATCATATCTCAGAGGTGAGAACCAGAAACTGCTGTAGGGTTTGTGGTTGTGGTAGAAAACATGTGAAAGTCGGACAAATAAACAGGTACTGTAGATGCCTGTTTTAAAAGTCTTCATTTAGATGTTAAGAAACCCAGCTCTATTTGCAAAAGCCATCAACGTAGTCTGTTTGTTTTAACTTTGTGGCAATGTGCCTTATATTTTAGCCTATTTTCTATAAGGTGTTTGTGGTGGTTACTGAGAGCTGAAAGTGATATGTATATAAATGACATAGAAAGAGCTAGCAGAGCTACAGAGTAAGTTGCTGCAGCCATTAACTGGGAGATGAATTCACCTTCCAGCAGGACAATAACCTAAAACACCAAAGACCAAATCTACACTGGAGTTGCTTACCAAGAAGACAGTGAATGTTCCTGAGTGGCCGAGTTACAGTTTTGACTTAAATCTACTTGAAAATCTATGGAAAGACCTGAAAATGGTTGTCTAGCAATGATCAACAACCAAATTGACAGAGCTTGAAGCATTTTGATTATTCAATAATAATAATTCAATAATAATTAGCAAATGTTGCATAATCCAGGTATGAAAGCTCTTAAAGACTTATCCAGAAAAAAAGACAGCTGTAATCACTGGCAAAGATGCTCTTTAAAGTATTGACTCAGTGGTGTGTAAATGAGATATTTCTGTATTTCATTTTCAATACATTTGCTCACCAAAAATGTAACATGTTTTCACTTTGTCATTATGGGGTATTGTGTGCAGATGGGTGAGAAAAAAAACTCTATTTAATCCATTCAGAATTCAGGCTGTAACACAAAAACACGTGAAATAAGTGAAGGGGTATGAATACTTTCTGTATATTTGAAATCAATTTCATGTTCATTAAATGTAGTTTTATTTATCTATTTGGCTACTGTCAAATGCTTTGCCGCAATATATATCATGAAGTATAGCCTTACATGTGCGCAATGATGTGTCAAATCTTGATTTAGTGCAATATTATAGGATAAGCATTAGAATAAGCCGCATCAATATTTGCAGCCATAGGTTTAATATATTTCAAGGAGTTGATCCGTCGTCAGTATTGTGGAATAATTATATTGTTAAGGTAAGATTTTAATGGAGAAAGGTGACCCGAGAGTAGGGCTGCCTTTCTTTCCATCCTATTAGTATCGACACATTTTTTTTATTTAACTAGGCAAGTCGGTTAACAACAAATTCTTATTTACATTGACGGCCTACCGGGGAACAGTGGGTTAACTGCCTTGTTCAGGGGCAGAACGACAGATTTTCACCATGTCAGCTCAGAGATTTGCTCCAGCAACCTTTGGGTTACTAGTCCAATGCTCTAACCCGCTACGCTACCTGCTGCCCCCAAATGCCTCAACGATGCACTTAGCTAACGTTCTCTGCGGGGTGTTTTGGGAAATGTAGGAAAGATCGTTAACCTAAATTCCATCGCTATCTAGAAACCGGGCCTAGGTCTGTTAATTTTCATGCTCAGCAAATCACATTGTAAATCAGTGGTGTATCATTTACTAATCTCACAAAATAAATACACGTGAAACTTGGCGAGACATTCAAGAGGCCACACTAAGTATCTGTCCCAAAAATATATAACAGATCTTCATCCTGCATAAAAAACACTTCCATACAATTGTATTACTTTTGTCAACGCAAATTCCATAAGGTAAATAAATAAGGTGGTTACAATTAGAAGAAGAAAATGGTAGGCCTCCTATTGTACAAACTGTAGATCATCTCTATAGGTTCTGAAGGGGCTTTCTTTGGTGTCCTTCTGCAGACCTTTAGCAGCAGCTGCAGGCCGATCTCTCTCAATGGGAATATGATGACCATGGCTTTTGGGGCAAAACGTTTAAAGCAATAATCTTTAGATCGTTTCAAAGACTTGATAGCCGAGCTAATGCCAAGATGCGTATCTAAGGGCTGTTTGACCTGTGCTTTCTTTCTGATGGCTGAAGTTCAAGATTTATCCTCAGGTCTGGCCCTGGCTCTTTCTTTTCCCTGGGTCACTTTGACCCCAGGCTGTGAACCCAGTAATGTTATACAAATGTCATGCGTCATTGGACTGACATCTCCCATACAAGGCACCAGCGTTTACCCTCCGAACATTGTCCTGGAGGCAGAGAAGAGCAGAGACCCCTGGCAAAATGAACAAAGATATTTTATAGACAAGGTCATGTTGAAAAAAGAAAAGACACACTAGCACAGTGAGGCAATGTTTTCCACTCACAGCAGCTTCCTTTTAGAACTGCTTGCTAAGACTTTTCTCCTCGGTTCCTGCCCGATTACCAATTATTCTTAGAGGTTGCCTGTTCTCCCTCTGTTTCCCCCTGAGCATTTCATGTGAAAACCTTCTAGGAACTACGTTCAAAATGCTCTCTGAATGTAAATTCAACGCAACAAAAACAGGTCAGCACGGAGAAAAGTCAATGCAAGGTCTCCCCACAGATTTGTCTGCGTGAAAAGTCATCCTGTATCACTCACTGGAGAGTGCTGAACAGCTACAGATTGTCAATGTATTATTACCCATGTCTTTCGTATATCTTTCATCATTGTATTGTTTTGGATTTATGACCTTCTATGCACCTTCCATTCCAATCACCCTCATCAATCTGGGGCTCTCGAGGGGCGCAGAGGTCTAAGGCACTGCATCTCAGTGCTAGAGGTGTCACTACAGACCCTGGTTTGATTCCAGGCTGTATCACAACCGGCCATGATTGGGAGTCCCATAGGGCGGTGCACAATTGGCCCAGTGTCGTCCGGATTTGGCTGGGGTAGGCCGTCATTGTAAATAAGAATTTCTTCTTAACTGACTTGCCTAGTTAAATATAGGTACAAAAAAACATGTCACTTCCAAGATCATTTTATGGTTTCCAGGCTGGAGAAACTAGATCTAGACTAGCTGCAGAGACTCTCTCCTGTCCATGAAGCTTTACTACAGTAATGATGCAATGTGCTTGTGTGCATTACTACTCAATTGGAAAGAGCTGTCAGCGATTGAAGCTATTGAAGTGACTGGTTTACTGCTCATTTATTGTGTACCAAATAACCTGATTAGGCCGTGGATTGATCAAAGACAGTGGCAGACTCTCACATTCCTCTGCGGCAGCCATCTCCTCAAAGGAAACGACCCAAGCGCAGTAAACAGACAGGACAACAAGCTGTGCTGTCTGCTACACCCCACCGCTTTGAAGCTTTAGCAATTCTATGTTGGAATTGTCCCCAGACACAGTGCATTCCTCAGACACTGTCCATGTGTGTTGGTCAGGATTCAAGACGGAGTCTATTACAACTATAGGACCTGGGCCTGTTTTCATAATTTGGCTGATCTAGGAACAGGTCCCCCCTTGTCCATATAAGCATATGATCTAAAAGACTAAACTGATCCTAGATCAGCACTCCACTCTTAGACGCTTTATGAATAGGGGCCCAGGACCCTGCAGAACACTGACTCTCTGACTGCGCAGTGGACACAAAACTGTTTGTTTGTCAGAGACGGTTCAAATGCAACCGATCTTCTTTCATCATCCCACATAATGGAAATTACTCTATAATTGTGGCACAGTTAACCATATTGTGCAACCTCCATTTTGGTTTTATACAAATGAGTGGTGCAGGCATGATCTATTCATGATGTCACATGCAAACAGATGGTGAGAGGGATGATGAAACCATATGGCTGCAACAATGCTCTATGTGAAGTGTTATTTGGTTCATCATACTGACTTCACAATTTACAAAGACATTGTGGGTTGTGACCGTATCAAGGGCGTTGAGTGAGAAGCTCAGCAGATACATTTTGTGCGATTCTAACTAGAACAGACATGGTTGTATGATTGCAGTAGTGGAATAAAGGCATATTTTGTTTTTGGGGATCCCAGATCCCAGGGCATAATTAATGTCACAGTGAACACACGGGTCTTAGTACTGCTGCCAGAGCAACACGCTGCCATGGAAACCTGGGGCCTGTGTGTTGTGTGGCTGCTTGTGTCAGAGATCTGCCTTATTGTTCTGCCCTCCCCTCTTTAGTGACGGCACACTTTCCCTGGACGTTTTCACATACAACATCTGTCCTGTGCAGGCCCCTCCTCCCCCACCACTGACCCGCCCCCTCTAGGAAAGGCCAGAGGGGGCACATTCTCTCAATAAAGCCTGGCCACACACACCTGCTGAGAGGGTCAGGGGTCGCCGACCAAGGCATACGCACATTACCCACAACACAGCAGGACTCCAGCCTCCTGTCAACCAATGGCAGGCCTGGGGTTTCCCTCTCTCCCAATGTTCAGGAGAAAGTCATACCCTCTCTCTAGTTCCTGACTGTGTCTTTTACAGTCAATAAAACAACTTATGGATGATTATCAACCAATAAAGTCATGTCAAATTGTTCAATCAATCAATCAAATGTATTTATAAAGCCCTTCTTACATCAGCCGATATCACAAAGTGCTATACAGAAACCCAGCCTAAAACCCCAAACAGCAAGCAATGCAGATGTAGAAGCACGGTGGCTAGGAAAAACTCCCTAGAAAGGCAGGAACCTAGGAAGAAACCTAGAGAGGAACCAGGCTCTTTGTTATCGACTAAGGTTCCAGAAAGGTCACTCACAACAACAAAAAAACACACAGATCAAAAACATGTTCCACAGAGAATGACCGTGCACTGCTGGAAAGATCTGCTGTCGGGAATTAACAGGGTTTATAACAAGGAATTCACTTTGAAACTTATGATGGGTTCAACCATTCTACATGTAAGAGGATTAATTCTCTTAAAGTACTTTCATCTATCAACTTTGAGAAATTGCTCAATTTCAATGGGTATTACAAACCACATTTACAAACCACAAAGCATCTGCTTAATCTCTTGTGGTATGTCCACAATGTTCCACTGAAGTGAAAAATGACCGTTGAGAGCACTGATAACCTTGGTTTTATGTAGGCTAACTTCACATTGACTTAAAAAAAAGTACATTCCCTCTATATTTACAGAGCACAGAAAGCCCTGCTGCTGAATCCTCCTGTGATTGGTGGATGTGTGTGTGGACAGGGCCAGGGAGAGGGAGGGAGCCAGGGTTTGCTCCCTGTGGTGTGCTCTGTGGTGTTCCCTGTGGTGTGCTCTATGGTGTGCTCTGTGATGTGCCCTGTGCATGGTGTTCTCTCTGTGCTGTCTGCTGCCTCGGAGGACCCTGAAGGAATCACCCTCATCAATGTGGCCACACATTCCACAATGACTGACAATGGGACTCCACTCTCTCCATGGCAGATGGCTTGCCTTGGGCTGTCCACGCCAAGCTCCCATTGTTTACCCCTGGGTTTGAAGCTGCTTGCCGAGACCTTCACTCCTCCCACTTCAGCGCCAAAGAAGGGACATTTAAATGTAGAAGATTAAATATAGGAGTTTGGTTTTTCTCGAACAACCGGTTGAATGTTTAGGGATATGACTTACTTTTTAAGATGAGAAATACTTTTCCAAGTGAAGTTAAAGATTGACACAAGACAGGGAATGTTGCTTTGTGTGGTTGGATTTACATTGTGGAATAGGCTGCACTCCCACATGGATAGTGTAAAACCTTTAGTCCCACAGGAGTCTCTGACACAGTAGGAGCCAGGCTAGGCCCCAGCACTAACATGGCTTCAGGCTGTACGTAGCGCCATAGTAAAACATGTGATCCTGACTACACAATGTGTCTGTCCCCAGACTACAACAGCTCAATATAATGCTACCTGTTAAAATGAGGATAACAATCTATTGATTTTAAGATTCTATACTAGGTTTATAGATTTAATAGATGGAAAAACAGGACAGTATGGTGTGCACTACTTTTACTGAATGAAATGTATACCAAAAAATCTATTCCCCCCCCTCGAACTAGGGTTGTGATGCTGGGATCATGCGGCATCATTGCATTTCACTGAGTGGAAGAAGCTCATGCTAAGCCTTTTCTCCAACAACCTCACTTACACTCACGACCTGAAAATGGAGGGAAGAGACAGCTCTTTGCTTTGTGACATGGGCGTCCTCGGACGTGCTCACCAAAGGCACCAGAGATGAACCAGCTTTGAGCAACTCCATTCAGCAATTAGCATAAAGCTGCCCCTCTTAAAGGACGCAGAAGTCCCCCTTCTGAACTTTTGTCAGAGGGTTCACTGTGTTTAACACATCTGCTGTGTCCCATGTCTGTGCAGCCCATGGACAGGTCTGTCTAAAGCGCACCCTTTATTCTGCTGTGAAAAGAGCTATACGGGCCCCTGATAGATTGCCTTCATTTCAATGAAAATGGCAGCCTCCAGTGAAAGAGAATAATGGAGAACCACCACTTCAGACCCCCCCCCCCACACACACAGCTTAAGGCCCTAAAGCTCCCTTTAAAACGCTCCTCTTAAACAGTCTGATACGGAGCATAATCACGTAGAGAAAAGAAACCATGTCTGACCAAGTTTTATGTTCTCCCTTTAAAAGCTGTCCCTTTTTGTTTTGCGTTAACGTGTCAGCAACCTCAAAGACAACCGTTATGGCGTAGGACGTGGGTATCTAAACCCAAACTGTCCCATAAACAACGATGACATTAAACGAGAAAAACATGTCAATGATAAGTGTAAACAAAGCGTAAAGCTATACATTTAAAGCCAATGTTGGTTGTTTGGAGGCTGGGGTTTATTTGTGAAACACAAAAACACAACAAGTGAGGAGGTTTGACAGGATGATGCTATGTTAATTTCATTTAACTGACCACATGATGAAAAGTTATGTCAAGCAACTGATATTCTGGGACATTGTTTTCATAAGTGCCAGTTGCAATCAGTTGCTTCAAGCTGTCCCACCAGGAAAGTGAACAAACAAAACCAAAAAATGAAACAGTCCAGCACTGTACACTTTTCTTGAAGTTTTTCCCAAACACATCCAATCATGTGGACTACTGTTGTCCATGGTTACGCTCAAACATGTTAACAAATATTGTTATTTATATTTCACTACACATCAGATAGAAATAGCTCTGGTCATAGTCCCAGCTACAACTTTCAGATTTATTTTCATACGACAAAGAAGACACTTAGTTTGACAGTTTATTTGACCATATCTTCATGATGAAATCCCCGTTGAGACAAAAGGACTCTCATCATCCATGTCACTGGTAATAGGACAGTTAGATCGGTTCGCAGGATGTTTACCGGAGAATGGCAGAGACGTGAGCATTAATGGTGAGGACCAGGATGGGAACACAATGGACAAAACATTTATTTTTTGTTGTGTGTGCTATTAATAAACCAACTGAAGTTATGGGTCAAACAACATGAGACAAGGCTTTAGCAGAACAGTTGAAAGTTAATATTTATATTCAATTGATTGTAAGGCATGGCTCCCACATTCTGTAAGCATGTCTTTGCTAGTCTGGATTAAATTCAAAAGAGTGTTTTACTGTGAGCGTTTCTTGTCTTCTTTTGTTGTAGGGTAACCTGAGCGTTCCACTCTTGCCGGAGTAGACCTACTGTTATCAGAGAGGATACCCAGGCCGGAATCCTGTCCTGTCTCTCCCCACATCCATTTGTCACAGTTAGCCCTTGTTGTGACATTCACTTGAGCCCGTTACATCAGTTCTAGTAGAATCCATCTTGTCACAACAACAACACACTGAATAAAGGACCCCCTTTAATAAGACGAGACACCAGTCAATAATCTGCTCATCTGTTTACTTTATTACGGTAAGCTTCGGAGAGCATCATGTATGCATCATAGACAAGTATAACTTTTGTTCTTCTGAGTGACAATTTTTTCCAGACAAAAAGACTGTCATTCATAATGTTACCTATACAAACATTAGAAAAGAAGGATATGAGTCATTTGACATAACAAATAAAAACGTTAAAACAGAGAGCTCTTTTGATTTTCTGATGTTGTGAAGTCCTGTCCCAATAGTGTACTGGTGTATTGGGGACAAATATAGCCCCTCTGTATTGTCTATCTGCTGGAAAGAGCCCCTCTAAATCAAAATGGACAGTTCTGCACCAAGACAATGGGTGCCATTGTTTCCTGCTGAAAGGAGAGCATGTGCTTTGCTAATGCCGCACTTGCAGCAGCCAACCTCCGGGACAACTTCTACATTCAGTCTTTGATTAAGGAGCACAGTTAGTCATGGATGACTTCCTCCAAGGTGCCTGGAGGTTGTGGGAAAGGCCCAGTGAGCGAATGTGGCCTCGACTGGGCCTGGCACTGGTCACAGTGAATGGCTCTGAGGAGGTTAACGGTATTGAGGGGTGTCCAACAGAACCAATGGGTTCAGTGTGGGGAGATCACATCATCACAGTCTCGGTCACAACTTGTCTTGGGAACAAAAGTGATGGTGTGTGTGGGTTACTGTGTTTGCGTGTGTGTTTACAAATGAGGCCTTAGTGAGGGAGCTTTAGCGATCGTGCCCTCCCCCACCACATCATCAGGTCATATGAGCACAGATGCTCCCTGATCTCTCGCTCTCTCCTTGGTCCCCAGACAGAGCTGCCTTGAAAAAAATATGCATTGAGGGGAAAATGACAGTGTTTGATGAGATATTTTACTTTGACAAACTTAAGCTGATATAGTTAAATGTTCTGTCAAAAAGGAAGAACCAAAATGTGGGGGGATTGACACTTGAAGATACAGAGGTATGCATGCAGTAGGCCTATATCCCAGTGAAGGCAAATCCTGCTCCCCATGATCCATGCTAAGGGGGTGTTAGCTAAACACAGGCTAAACACAGGCTGACCCAGGCTTTACAGCCTAGCCCATACCCAGACGTCTGAGCTGGCCCGGGCCGGGGTGTTTATGTTCAGTCAGATCTCAGGCACATCTGTGTTGGGCCGTGTGGCTGGCTGGCAGGGCTGTGACTGTGATTAGCATGGCACCCTTATGGAGCAGTCTGAGGGGGTCACTGCCTTGTGAAGAAGATTATTACACAAGCATAGGCAGGGAGGGGCACCTGTTGCTCTTCTACTCTACAGACTAGCCTACCAGAGACACAGGCTCTCCTAAAAACACCCGGCATCTCCATAAACTAACACTATCTAATCTGGCTTTGGGGCTGTAGTCACCCCATGCAATGCTGCAAGTCTGGCTCACATACTATTTCATCTAATTACCCGCGAGGAATTCTTAGTTGACATTTGTGCAATGTCATAGTATAACAAACTGATATATTATAACATCGTTGTGATGGTAGTCTGTGGTTATTAGTGTTTATTCTAGAGAAATGATTTGACTCATTTTTCTCATTTGACTGACCTGCTCCATGGGATCTTTGCCTATAGGGAATTTGATCCGTTCTGTCCAGTCGTATAATAGACCATATAGTTGCACCAGGATCTTAACCTAACCTGGTCCTCATTCATGCTCCCTGAGGGAAATCAAAATGCTTGTAACTTGCAATAATCCTGGAGTTTCCCACGGTTACTATGAGGGCTTAGCAGAAGTCTGATTCCCCACAGAGGTCAGATATGCAGTATGTTTCCCTAATACCACGTAGGTAATAAGTCGTAACCACAGCCAAATGTAAAAGCACAAAGTACAAACAATACAACGATTCATAATCTATTTACTACTTTCAGTTAATAAAAGGAATATTGCATATAATATTAATCATATACATTCATTTCATATTTTTCTTTATGTTATTCATAATGGGTAAACTTAGATAAGCCCCTGTTGCATTCAGTAAAGGCTGACAGTCAAACAACATTTTACATTTACATTTCTGTCATTTAGAAGACGTTCTTACTCAGAGCGACTTACAGTTAGATCATTCATCTTAATATAACTAGGTGGGACAACCACACATCACAGTCATAGTAAGTCGATTTTTCTTCAATAAAGTAAACTTAGATATGCCCCTGTTGTATTCATTAAAGGCTGACAGTTAAACAAGGCCTAGGATAATCCACTTATTACGAGAGGATCAGCTCTGCTAGACCCTCCACAAGGGGTAGACCGCTGCCTTGTGTGATGGCGACATGGAGGTGCTATTGTTTTCCCTCAATGGAGCTGTGCCAGGAATGAACCTCCCTCAGCAGCAAATAGAGCAGAAGATTCCCTCAGCTGACTAGGACGAACAGTCTGGTGAGCAGAAGGCTGTGCGTGTGTGTCAGTCTCTCTGTGTTTGTGTGTTTTTTTGGTTTTACTATCCTTGCGGGGACCAGAAATCCTCACTAGGATAGTAAAACATGGTCCCCACGAGGACAAAGGCTATCTTAGGCTTAGGGTTTAGGTTTAGGGTTACAATTAGGGTTATCGTTAGAATTAGGATTAGGGGTTAGGTTTAGGATTAGGTTTTGGGTTAGGGATAAGGGAAAATATCATTTTGAATGGAAATAAATTGTAGGTTCCCACGAGGATAGTAAAACATATGCGTGTGTATGTGTTTGTGTGTGTGTGTGTGTGGGTGTATGTGTGTATGAGTGTCGGTGTGTTCACTTGAGTGCAGACGTGTGTGTGTGGGGGACACCTCATTATCATTCTGCTCTGCTGATATTCCAGACTGAGAGACAGACGGCCATTTCTGCTGAGCAGGTTGTATCCTCAGCATGTAGCATGTGGCCAGGCCGGCTCTACCCCAGTCGTACAGACGGCCAAGCATGACTGCAGTAAGCCTTGTTTACGTGTGGTCCTTGTGAGTTGAATTATTAATGGAGAATGGCTAATCAGCATTGAGCCATATGCATGTCTTGCATTAAATTATGCATCACAAGATGGCAGTGGAATAAAAAGAGTTTAGCATAACAACAACCACAAATATTTATGTGATTATGTTGGACTCAATCTGCTAATGGCGGAGCCAAGAAGTGGTTTGTGTCATTTATCACAAAAGGAGAAATGGGAGTAACTTGACATCAATTATATGTGGGTTCCAACAGGATATGCAGTCTTAGTATCCCATGTCAGTTCAATTACCAGTTAGTCTTTAGCAATTAGCTAGTCCTCTTTGTGTCATCTCTCACTGGTTTTCACAAGGCAGTAAAGTCATTTAACAACCTTACGATCACATCTGCTTTACATTGTCGGCTGGTAATTCCCCTGGCCTCCCATGGTGCTATCCATTAAACCCTGCTCTCTGCTCAGCGTCACTGCTTTTATTTACCCTGGCTAAAAGCTAGGACATGATAGAGGGATGCTACTCTCCAGATTGGGCTCCCGAGTGGCGCAGCGGTCTAAGGCACTGCATCTCAGTGCTAGAGGTGTCACTACAGGCCCTGGTTCTGATTCCAGGCTGTATCACATCCGGCCGTGATTGGGAGTCCCATAGGGCGGCGCACATTTGGCCCGGCGTTGTCTGGGTTAGGGTTTGGCCGGGGTAGGCCGTCATTGTAAATAAGAATTTGTTCTTAACTGACTTACATAGTAAAATAAAAAATACCTTACAAGACACAAGCCAGAAGGTCATCAATCAGGAACTGCTTGATAAACAACATCAATGAAATAATATGAATCTTGACATTTTAGTCATTAAGCAGATGCTCTTACAAGTTAGTGCATTCATCTTCAGATAGCTAGGTGAGACGACCACATATCACAGTCAAGTACATTTACCCTCGATAAAGTAGTTATCAGCAAAGACAGTGCTAGTAGGAAAAGACAAGTGCGATAGTGTTGTTGTTTTTGTATGAAATTAACAATACTTTTTTTAAGCCTGAGTATAATGAAAAAATTAAGTAGACTCCCAAATTGATGAGTGTGTAACTGACACTGTGGAGGTGTATTAAAAGTAGCTGTGAAGCTCTAAATAGAGTATAGATGTAGTATAATACCACTGATTGTGGTGATAATTGACCCAGAGAGCCTGGCCCATTCGTCATTGTTCTCTGTGGCATATTATGAAGGACACAATGATAGAGCTCCGGCAGGGCGAAGGCCCTCGGCATCACACACGTTACAGACAGGGCCTCCGTTGATGTAGACAGTGTCTCCCCTCTGCCTGTTGGGAGCCCCCGGGCCCCTGAGGGTAGGGAAGTTAGGGGTTCACACAGAGTTGGTCATTACCAAACAGATCATGTATCAGTCCCTTCTGAAGTGTCAGACTCAAGGGAAGATTTTTTACCTTTGGTCGGAAGGAGATTGGTAGGAAGACAAGTTACACGATTCAACGAAGATAAACTGTTGATGAGGGATGTCAGGGGGGGGGGGGGGGGCACGGTAGCCCAACAAGTTTCATGGCTAGTCTGAACCGAAACCACCTCAGATAAGTTGTTAATAATACTAATCCAACATGTAATTGTTCCCATTTCATTTAACATTTACATGTTAGTCATTTAGCAGACACTCATATCCAGAGTGACTTACAGTTAGTGCATTCATCTTAAGATAGATACAGTCATAGTAGGCAAATGTTTCCTCAATAAAGTAGCTATTAACAAAGTCACTGAGTGCAAGAAAGGCAAGGGTGTTAGTATTTTTATAGATTTTTTTTAAGGGGGGGGTGCTATGGAATTAAATCTAATTTCCATATGAGATGAAGTAATTCATACATCACCCACACCTAACCTCAGCAGTTTCCCATCTGAATCTCTCCCAGGCCAGCTTAGCAGTCAGTCCTGTGAGATTCTCACACATTGGCATGCCTTGTCATTTATACAGTATCAGTTCCCAGAGCTCCATTCTTCCACCATAATACACAGGCAGACTGTGTCCCCAGCCTGCATCTCTTCAGATTGCACATCATACAAAACACAAAGCCCTCCCAGGAACATGGGTGACTATTGAAAACAATCAAAACAAATTCAAAACCTGACACTCAGTGTCCCCTCCAGCGTCCATAATTACAACTGTCCATGTCCCTCCCCCTCCCCCAGAACCCTATAGTCTTATGAAGGGTAGACTAGATCTCTCCCAGCGTAACCTGTCAATCAGCAGTGGTTCCCAGGACAACATGGGGTTAGACAAAGGGAAAGTTATGGGAAGCGTTAGTCAGGTTGAAAGAGTGGAAGTAGGGCAGGGACGGGGGGAAGAACAGTGGGAGTCTGAACAGTTCTGCAAATGGTCTGTGCACCTCTATAGTTGTGGAAGAGAAGAGGAGGGTTGAGGAGAGAAGCGAAGAGGAGAGGCACTACGCTCACTATATATAATACACCGGAGACAGGAAGCTAGACTTGCTCTGCGGCTGCTCTGATATTAGGACCAGCTGGGGCTCCTGGGTGGACACAGCTCCTGATTTCACCCCTTGAAAAGATGTGGATTCTGACTTCAGAGTATCGATACAGTGCTTTTCATCTTGCTGACGTTTTTTACGCAAGCAATAGTAGACCACCCCTAGGGCAATCACCATACTAAAGAGACAACCTAGGATGGTCATAATGTAGTGGGTAGCTGTTGCATGGTTCTGTAACAGCTACCCACTTCAAGAGAATAGCATACAAGTATAATTCACTCTAAGGGCATTCCTGATGGAAGTGACACAGTATGTGTAGTCAGTATGTGGTTTCAGGTTTTTAAGTTCAATGTCCTCCTTCTGAAGTTTGAGGGTTTGAATATCAGTGAAAAAACTGTTATTGTATAGAACCAGGCTGTACATCCTCTTGAAGTGATGGGGGATCTGAACAGTGATGGTAGCCCATGTTTCAGAGACTTGCCTCAGCCTCATACTGGGCCAATCAAGGAGTCTGGACTCTGGTGGGAGGGTGGTGTTCTCAGGAGGCACAGGTATGTACGGTGTCACATAGGAGTCTGTACACACAGTGGAGAGCATATGGAGAGGTGTAGGCGGCAGTGGAGCCATTGTCCTGGTGGCATTTGTGGAAGGGTGGGTAAGCTCTGCACACGGAGATAGCTGGAGCTTGGCAGCATCATCGCTGTTGAGCTTGGCGGTGGCCTCGGTGGTTTGATGCTGTTGCTCATCGCTCTCCTTCTCCTTTGTTTTGGTACTTTGACGAAGCCATTTTTCTGAAATCCATAGTGGCGGATTAGCTGGTTCGAGCTAGCTAAATAGGCTAAGGGTAATAGCAGTAATGCTTTTTACAGCTAGCTAGCTAAGAGGGAAGCAGCTTCAATGGTAAACTTGACCCCGCCTTTAGAAATCGAAATCAAATATTACAGGCAGAGGTGTATCACATTATTCACTTAGCCTACCACGAAGAAGAGAGAGCAGAAGGTGATACACACACACCACAGCGCACCCTGTCCATTATATAGAGACATAAAACTAAAAGTGAGGTTGCTGAAGTTTGACTGAAGGGGCTAAGCCCCCTTTAGCCCCCTCGTTGAGCTGGACCGGTCATAATAGATTGTATCTCAAACCATTAGACTTTTACAGACGTTTCCGTGAGAACAACTGCTCTCGAGATCCTCCCTTGTCTCACACACACCGCTCTAGCGCAGCCCCCCTCATTCCAGACACTGTCTGCGATTCAGTAACATTTTGTAAGACAAATTAATGGTTGAAATTCCCCAAAACAAACATGTATTTTTTAAAATTCACACATTTATGGTTAAATTTGATGTTTAAAAATAGACAGGTTTTCATGTTTTTAACAGTTATTTTGATCAATTTCATCCATTGCAACTTGTCATGAAAATGTTTCTGTTATTAATTTAAAGTGTTGTGTTTCCGTCATACTCAGAGGAAGAGTAATTGGCAATTGAGCTTATCTGACATAGCCTACTACAGGGTCATGGACAGACCTTTGGGGTGACAGGTGCTAAAAACAGGGCCTTGCATGGCCACTGCATGCAAGTCAGATGACTGTGCACTTGGGGTGGGGGGTATTTTCTGAGATTCAAGAGCTCCTGAATTGTCCAACAATGTTACCATAGAAAAATGGCTGCTTAGGGCCCCAGGGGCCAAATCCGGGGGAAACAATACATTTTTTTTTTTTTTTAAGCGCCCTGGGTCACCGTGTCCGTCCATGAAGTTCAGTACTGAATGTCATGGTGTTTTGATAAACCACTGTTTCTTACAACAAAGTCTTTCAAGTGGCTTGGAGAGTGGTCGAAAAGCTTCCAAATAGAGCTCCCCGACAGTGAGAATGATCATAAAGTAGTCTAATGTTAGATCATCAATGTAAATAGTTATGATAATCTATTTCATGTTTGAAGACAAATCACCCAAGGATTACAACATGCCATACTTGATGGCTGTAATAGATCAGACTGGAAAAACCATCCACCCAAGAAAGATATATATATTTTTTTTTTAACTCTAAAGTCTAAACACACCTTTCGACTGCTATACAGTAGCTGGCTCTGGTTCCCACATAGGCATGCAGCATTGGCCCATTTGAATGAGAATAGGCCTGATGAGAGCACTGGGCAGTCACGCTTGAGTACTTAATGGAATCCAGTCATCACAGTGACATGTTGCATTATCCTCTGGATCTCCCATTGTGAAGACCCAGCAAGGTAGCTAGTGGCCGGCTGGGGACAAAACGACACTGTACAGGTTGAAGAAAAGCAATTCATTCCAACAGACACCACTTGTCTTCAGGTTCTAGCTGCCACAGCCAGCACCCACACAGTTCAAATGAATAATTTCCAACTTTCTCATCACTTATAGTTCCATGAGAATAAAATATAAATGACATTTGTCAACAGGTATTAGAAGTTCTGACGATTACAGAACAATTAAAACTACGGATGCTGTAATAAATATTTATTCTCACTTTTCTCCCTCTTTCTAACTCTTTCCAAATATCACAATAATTGTAGCAGTAATGCAGCAGTAACTTCGGGAAGAAAGGCTGTTTGGGGTGTAATTGAGTCAACAAAATGTTTTCACTCTGCCCAACATGGGTACCATAGCAATATGTCAGTGTTGCAAGCTGAATAGAAGAGTTTCACCCAGGCCTTTATGGCAGAACAAGATGGAGTCAGTTGAACGTGCCTGGACATGTCAGAGTGTAACCTGACCTGGAGCTGTAGTAGATTGGTCATCTAATCCACCGTCATAGTACTGTAATCAATTAGATTAGCTGGAAATACAGCACAAAACAACTGCAACTGGCAACCACACAAGGCACCCACTGCCAACGCATGCAGGAAATGACTTCCAAAAATCTAGAAATATTCCGTCATGTCCAAAGAATTTAATGTATGAATCAAACTTGTTTTAAAACAAAAATAATTCACATCTGCCTAATAGCCTGCATGCAAGTTTAAGTGTTGAACATCGAGAAAGTGGAAGATACACAATATATACAGAAGTATGTGGACACACATTCAAATTAGTGGATTTGGCTATTTCAGCCACACCGGTTGCTGACAAGTGTATAAGATCAAGCACACAGCCATGCAATCTCAATAGACAAACATTGGCAGTAGAATGGCCTCACTGAAGAGTTCAGAGACTTTCAACGTGGCACCGTCATAGGATGCCACCTTTCAAACCAGTCAGTTAGAGCCGCCCCGGACAACTGTAAGTGCTGTTATTGGGGGGAAAGGGGGATACCTAGTCAGTTGTTCAACTGAATGCATTCAACTGAAATGTGTCTTCCGCATTTAACCCTACCCCTCTCAGTCAGAGAGGTGCGGGGGGCTGCCATAATCAACATCCACGTCTTCGGCACCCGGGGAACAGTGGGTTAACTGCCTTGCTCAGGGGCAGAAAGACAGATTTTTACCTTGTCAACTCTGAGATTCGATCCAGCAACCTGCCCGAATGCATAGTGCTAACAGTGATGGTCTGGGGCTGTTTTTCATGGTTCGGGCTCGGCCCCTTATTTCTAGTGAAGGGAAATCTTAACTCTACAGTACACAATGACATTCTAGACGATTCTGTGCTTCCAACTTTGTGGCAACAGTTTGGGGAAGGACCTTTCCTGTTTCAGCATGACAATGCCCCAGTGCACAAAGCAAGGTCCATGCAGAAATGGTTTGTCGAGATCCGTGTGGAAGAACTTGACTGGCCTGCACAGAGTCCTGACCTCAACCGCATCGAACACCTTTGGGATGAATTGGAATGCCGACAGCGAGCCAGGCCTAATCGCCCAACATCAATGCCCGACCTCACTAATGCTCTTGTGGCTGAATGGAAGCAAGTCCCAGCAATGTTCCAGCATCTAGTGGAAAGCTTTCCCAGAAGAGTGGAGACTGTTATAGCAGCAAAGGGGGGACCAACTCCATATTAATGTCCATGATTTTTGAATGAGATGATCAACGAGCAAGTTTCCGCATATTTTTGATCATGTAGTGTATCTTAGACTTATAACTGCAAAAAAGTAAATATGCTATCTTTTAGAATAGTAGTTATACACTGAGTGTACCAAACATTAGGAACACCTGCTCTTTCCATGACATAGACTGACCAGGTGAATCCAGGTGAAAGCTATGATCTCTTATTGATGTTAAATCCACTTCAATCAGTGTAGATAAAGGGGAGAAGACAGGTTAAAGAAAATTGTTTAAGCCTTGAAACAATTGAGACATGGACTGTGTGGGTGTGCCATTCAGAGGGTGAATGGGCAAGACAAAAGATGTAAGTGCCTTTGAACGGGGCATGGTAGTAGGTGCCAGGCACACCGATTTGAGTGTGTCAGATCTGCAACGCTGCTTGGTTTTTCATGCTTAACAGTTTCCCAGGTGTCTCAAGAATGGTCCACCACCCAAAGGACATCCAGCCAACTTGACACAACTGTGGGAAGCATTGAGTCAACATGTCCCAGCATCCCTGTGGAACACTTTCGACACCTTGTAGAGTCCACGCCCCAACAAACTGAAGCTGTTCTGAGGGCAAAAAGGCAACTCAATATTAATGTTTAGTACATTCAGTCTAGTATGCCTATAAAATATGTGACAGTGAACGTTTGTTTCTCTCTCTCAGAGAAGGCATGTGGACCTGGGCCAGAGAACCAGTACATGAGAAACGGGCAGCAGGAGAAGCCCCGCCTCTGCTTATTCTCCCAGCATGGACACACTAGCACTGATAGGATTACAGGTCACACTAGAAGTGAGAGCCAGGGGACTGGTCGGCCCCTCAGAACAGGTTTCAATTTCCTTGTCCCCCATGCAACATTAGAGGATGCTCTCCGCAGGATCATAAGAGGCAGAATGTCTCGCTGCTTGACAGACAAACAAATAGAGCCTGTTTTTATATATCAGTCCACAATACACAGATAGAGTTTCCATTAAGTTGAATGGAACCTCTCCAGAGAGACATACATGGGTTGATTTCTCTGTAAAGTAGGCCATAAGTCAGGTCTGGGTCTGGGACACTCCCTCTGTGGGATATTAGTGTTTTTCTGCTCACCCAGCAGAGAACAGAAAGACACTCTATCAGTAGGGTGTATGAGCAGGTCTGTGTCAAGAAACAACGAATCAAAGGCAGGAAAATATGGCTTTTATCACTGTGGCTACTTGCAAAATATGTCCACTAATCCATTTCTCAAAGAGACTGAAAGAGAGAAGATGACAAGAAGACAGAGGAGTGGTTTGAGAAGGTCTTCCTGTCAGACTCAGAGCTGTGTTCATTTCCGCTTATTGGTACCATATTCAGGAACAACAGCATGACCGTGCCTCAAGGCTTTACAGGAGGCTCAACATTTTCCAGACCTCACAGAGAATTTAGAGGTACAGAGAGCTCATAAAATACTTCAAATAAATACAGCACACAGTTCATTCAATAAAAGGCAAGGATACATTCAATTGTGGTCAACTACAACACTGGTATAGTTATATTCACACAAGACATATTCCGTTTTCAGTTATTTTCGAAGTGTGCAATCCCTTTGACTAATACGTTGAAGTCTAAGCATGTGATTGATAGATGCTCTCCTCAGAGAAACATTATCATTACCGTATGTTTCTGTTACTGTACAGCGCTTTCGAAAGTTATTCAGACCCCATTTTGTTATGTTACAGCCTTAATCCAAAATAGATTAAATCAATCAAAATCCTCAGCAATCTACACACAATACCCCATGAAGACAAAACAAAAACAGGTTGTTAGAATGTTTTGCAAATTTAAAAACAGAAATACCTTATTTACATAAGTATTCAGACCCTTTGCTATGAGACTCGAAATTGAGCTCAGGTGCATCCTGTTTCCATTGATCATCCTTGAGATGTTTCTACAACTTGATTGGAGTCCACCAATCATTGATTGTCCGTAGAGCTCTGAGACAGGATTGTGTCGAGGCACAGATCTGGAGAAGGGTACCTAAAAATGTATGCAGCATTGAAGGTCCCCAAGAACACAGTGGCCTCCATCATTCTTTAATGGAAGAAGTTTGGAACCACCAAGACTCTTCCTAGACCTGGCCGCCCGGCCAAACTGAGCAATCGGGGGAGAAGGGCCTTGGTCAGGGAGGTGCCCAAGAACCGGATGGTCACTCTGACAGAGCTCTCGAGTTCCTCTGTGGAGATGGGAGAACCTTCAAGAAGGACAACGATCTCTGCAGCACTCCACCAATCAGGCTTTTATGGTAGAGTGGCCAGACTACAGCTCAGCATTTAACACCATAGTATTCTCCAAACTCGTCATCAAGCTCGAGACCCTGGCTCTCGACCCCGCCCTGTGCAACTGGGTACTGGACTTCCTGACGGGCCGCCCCCAGGTGGTGAGGGTAGGTAACAACATCTCCACCCCGCTGATCCTCAACACTGGGGACCCACAAGGGTGCGTTCTGAGCCCTCTCCTGTACTCCCTGTTCACCCACGACTGCGTGGCCATGCACGCCTCCAACTCAATCATCAAGTTTGCAGACGACACTACAGTGGTAGGCTTGACTACCAACAACGACGAGACGGCCTACAGGGAGGAGGTGAGGGCCCTCCTGGTGTGTGGTGTCAGGAAAATAACCTCACACTCAACGTCAACAAAACAAAGGAGATGATCGTGGACTTCAGGAAACAGCAGAGGGAGCACCCCCCTATCCACATCGACGGGACAGTAGTGGAGAGGGTAAAACGTTTTAAGTTCCTCGGCGTACACATCCCAGACAAACTGAATTGGTCCACCCACACAGACAGCGTGGTGAAGAAGGCGCAGCAGCGCCTCTTCAACCTCAGGAGGCTGAAGAAATTCGGCTTGTCACCAAAAGCACTCACAAACTTTTACAGATGCACAATCGAGAGCATCCTGTCGGGCTGTATCACCGCCTGTTACGGCAACTGCTCCGCCCACAACCGTAAGGCTCTCCAGAGGGTAGTGAGGTCTGCACAACGCATCACCGAGGGCAAACTACCTGCCCTCCAGGACACCTACACCACCCGATGTCACAGGAAGGCCATAAAGATCATCAAGGACAACAACCACCCGAGCCACTGCCTGTTCACCCCGCTATCATCCAGTAGGCGAGGTCAGTGCAGGTGCATCAAAGCTGGGACCGAGAGACTGAAAAACAGCTTCTATCTCAAGACCATCAGACTGTTAAACAGCCTATCACTAACATTGAGTGGCTGCTGCCAACATACTGACTCAATCTCTAGCCACTTTAATAATGAAAAGATGTATGAAAAATGTATCACTAGCCACTTTAAACAACGCCACTTTTACATGTTTACATACCCTACATTACTCATCTCATATGTATATACTGCACTCTATACCATCTACTACATCTTGCCATCTTGATGTAATACATGTATCACTAGCCACTTTAAACAATGCCACTTTTACATGTTTACATACCCTACATTACTCATCTCATATGTATATACTGTACTCGATACCATCTACTGCATCTTGCCTATGCCGTTCTGTACCATCATTCATTCATATAATTTTATGTACACTTGTGTGGATAAGGTAGTTGTTGAAATTGTTAGGTTAGATTACTCGTTGGTTATTACTGCATTGTCGGAACTAGAAGCACAAGCATTTCGCTACACTCGCATTAACATCTGCTAACCATGTGTATGTGACAAATACATTTTGATTTGATTTGATTTGACAAAAGCCACTCCTCAGTAAAAGGCACATGACAGCCTGCTTAGAGTTTGCCAAAAGTCACCTAAAGAATCTCAGACCATGATAAACAAGATTTTATGGTCTGATGAAACCAAGATTGAACTCTTTGGCCTGAATGCTAAGCGTCACGTCTGGAGGAAACCTGGCACCACCCCTACAGTGAAGCATGGTGGTGGCAGCATCATGCTGTGGGGATGTTTTTCAGCGGCAGGGACTGGGAGACTAGTCAGGATCGAGGGAAATATGAACAGAGCAAAGTACAGAGAGATCCTTGATGAAAACCTGCTCCAGAGCACTCAAGACCTCAGACTGTGGTGAAGATTCACCTTACAACGACCCTAAGCACACAGCCAAGACAACGCAGGAGTGGCTTTGGGACAAGTCTCTGTAATCAATTTTAGAATAAGGCTGTAACGTAACAACATGTGTACAAATCAAGGGGTCTGAATTCTTCCCGAAGGCACTGTATGTGTCTGTTCATAGTCAAGAGCAGCACATTTTGTCAAATGCTGAAGGGGATGTGAAGCGAAGATGTAAATTAAATAAATAGAAAACGTATGAGTACAGGATTTGCCCAGAGCGATATGCAGCCTCTTTACTATGTACAGATGCTTCCTATGACGCACAGAGCAAGGTAAAACTGTATGTAGTCAGTTTCAACAGTGAGTGTGCAATCTTTCAGCGCTGAGTGGATGTGTTTTGTAAGTTTCAGTGGTGAGAACAAGGCCTTTACAATAAGTGGTCTGACAGAGACATTTTTGTGGCTAGACACAAACATAAAAAACAACAGTAATATTTCTCAAACTGACCTCAGAACTGTCAGAAATGCTTTACCTCCCCTTTGTGCATCATTCCTACAGTAAATGAGGAATATAAATAGCATCCTTCTAATCATAACCACCCCACTCATTCCCCCCAGGCCCTCTCTATTCAAATCCCCAGAGATGTTCAGAGAGAGATCAAGCGCTGTTGTGTTTATTGGTGGGTCTGTGGGCACTCTCTGGTGGAAGTGGGATACTCTTTACAAAGGGGATTTCATTTCATTGGAATTCAGCGGTAACATCGTTAGAAGGGCTCAGGGATGGGATGGGGTGCTGTTTAGTGTGGTGGGTAGTTTAAGGGGGAAAGAAGGTTTTATGTTTCTGTTGTTGCTGTCAGTGGAGGGAAGATAGAAGCAAAAAGGGGGATGGCTGGCATAAAGCTGGTATAGAAGAAGGACTTTCACTTAGTACATTTCAACCGCCATTTTAACAACTGTCATTGTCCCAGGAGTCCCAGGAGCTGTCTGACCAAAAGCCTTTTTAGAGGTGGGACGAATCTCCTGCAGAATCAGGAGAAAGAGCCTGTTGATCCCAGAAGAATGAGGGCCAGGGAGACAACCCCCTCTCCCTGGTTTCTTATATTTGTTTTTTATCTGCCTTTTTTTTAGCAGTTTTAAAAGAAGCACAAAAGGGCTTGTCGGTAGGAACAAATCGAAGTGAAAGGATTACTTCTCAGCAACGTTTTGTGATTTTTGTTTGATTAAAAGCCCACCTTTCAGTTTGTTTTGAAGGGGCATTTAAAGAGACAGGCTTATTGGTTCTTCTCCTCCATTTTACAGTGTGTTATCTCTGTGGTTCTTCTCCTCCATTTTACAGTGTGTTCTCTCTGTGGTTCTATATCATATCATATCATATCATATCATATCATGGTTCATATCCTCACATGGTCTCTCCTATCATTGCTATGCAGACGACACACAATTAATCTTCTCCTTTCCCCCCTCTGATAACCAGGTGGTGAATCGCATCTCTGCATGTCTGGCAGACATATCAGTGTGGATGACGGATCACCACCTCAAGCTGAACCTCGGCAAGACGGAGCTGCTCTTCCTCCCGGGGAAGGACTGCCCGTTCCATGATCTCGCCATCACGGTTGACAACTCCATTGTGTCCTCCTCCCAGAGTGCTAAGAACCTTGGCGTGATCCTGGACAACACCCTGTCGTTCTCAACTAACATCAAGGCGGTGACCCGTTCCTGTAGGTTCATGCTCTACAACATTCGCAGAGTACGACCCTGCCTCACGCAGGAAGCGGCGCAGGTCCTAATCCAGGCACTTGTCATCTCCCGTCTGGATTACTGCAACTCGCTGTTGGCTGGGCTCCCTGCCTGTGCCATTAAACCCCTACAACTCATCCAGAACGCCGCAGCCCGTCTGGTGTTCAACTTTCCCAAGTTCTCTCACGTCACCCCGCTCCTCCGCTCTCTCCACTGGCTTCCAGTTGAAGCTCGCATCCGCTACAAGACCATGGTGCTTGCCTACGGAGCTGTGAGGGGAACGGCACCCCCATACCTTCAGGCTCTGATCAGGCCCTACACCCAAACAAGGGCACTGCGTTCATCCACCTCTGGCCTGCTCGCCTCCCTACCTCTGAGGAAGTACAGTTCCCGCTCAGCCCAGTCAAAACTGTTCGCTGCTCTGGCACCCCAATGGTGGAACAAACTCCCTCACGACGCCAGGTCAGCGGAGTCAATCACCACCTTCCGGAGACACCTGAAACCCCACCTCTTTAAGGAATACCTAGGATAGGATAAAGTAATCCTTCTAACCCCCCCCCCCTTAAAAGAGTTAGATGCACTATTGTAAAGTGGTTGTTCCACTGGATATCATAAGGTGAATGCACCAATTTGTAAGTCGCTCTGGATAAGAGCGTCTGCTAAATGACTTAAATGTAATGTAAATGTAAAATGTAAATGTTCTTCTCCTCCATTTTACAGTGTGTTCTCTTCGTGGTTCTTCTCCTCCATTTTACAGTGTGTTCCCTCTGTGGTTCTTCTCCTCCATTTTACAGTGTGTTCTCTCTGTGGTTCTTCTCCTCTGTTTTACAGTGTGTTCTCTCTGTGGTTCTTCTCCTCCATTTTACAGTGTGTTCTCTCTGTGGTTCTTCTCCTCCATTTTACAGTGTGTTCTCTTCGTGGTTCTTCTCCTCCATTTTACAGTGTGTTCTCTTCGTGGTTCTTCTCCTCCATTTTACAGTGTGTTCTCTCTGTGGTTCTTCTCCTCCATTTTACAGTGTGTTCTCTCTGTGGTTCTTCTCCTCTGTTTTACAGTGTGTTCTCTCTGTGGTTCTTCTCCTCCATTTTACAGTGTGTTCTCTTCGTGGTTCTTCTCCTCCATTTTACAGTGTGTTCTCTCTGTGGTTCTTCTCCTCCATTTTACAGTGTGTTCTGTTCGTGGTTCTTCTCCTCCATTTTACAGTGTGTTCTCTTCGTGGTTCTTCTCCTCCATTTTACAGTGTGTTCTCTCTGTGGTTCTTCTCCTCCATTTTACAGTGTGTTCTCTCTGTGGTTCTTCTCCTCTGTTTAACAGTGTGTTCTCTTCGTGGTTCTTCTCCTCCATTTTACAGTGTGTTCTCTCTGTGGTTCTTCTCCTCCATTTTACAGTGTGTTCTCTCTGTGGTTCTTCTCCTCCATTTTACAGTGTGTTCTCTTCGTGGTTCTTCTCCTCTGTTTTACAGTGTGTTCTCTCTGTGGTTCTTCTCCTCTGTTTTACAGTGTGTTCTCTCTGTGGTTCTTCTCCTCCATTTTACAGTGTGTTCTCTTCGTGGTTCTTCTCCTCCATTTTACAGTGTGTTCTCTTCGTGGTTCTTCTCCTCCATTTTACAGTGTGTTCTCTCTGTGGTTCTTCTCCTCCATTTTACAGTGTGTTCTCTCTGTGGTTCTTCTCCTCCATTTTACAGTGTGTTCTCTTCGTGGTTCTTCTCCTCCATTTTACAGTGTGTTCTCTCTGTGGTTCTTCTCCTCTGTTTTACAGTGTGTTCTCTCTGTGGTTCTTCTCCTCCATTTTACAGTGTGTTCTCTCTGTGGTTCTTCTCCTCTGTTTTACAGTGTGTTCTCTCTGTGGTTCTTCTCCTCCATTTTACAGTGTGTTCTCTCTGTGGTTCTTCTCCTCCATTTTACAGTGTGTTCTCTCTGTGGTTCTTCTCCTCTGTTTTACAGTGTGTTCTCTCTGTGGTTCTTCTCCTCCATTTTACAGTGTGTTCTCTCTGTGGTTCTTCTCCTCCATTTTACAGTGTGTTCTCTTCGTGGTTCTTCTCCTCCATTTTACAGTGTGTTCTCTTCGTGGTTCTTCTCCTCCATTTTACAGTGTGTTCTCTCTGTGGTTCTTCTCCTCCATTTTACAGTGTGTTCTCTCTGTGGTTCTTCTCCTCTGTTTTACAGTGTGTTCTCTCTGTGGTTCTTCTCCTCCATTTTACAGTGTGTTCTCTCTGTGGTTCTTCTCCTCCATTTTACAGTGTGTTCTCTCTGTGGTTCTTCTCCTCCATTTTACAGTGTGTTCTCTTCGTGGTTCTTCTCCTCCATTTTACAGTGTGTTCTCTCTGTGGTTCTTCTCCTCTGTTTTACAGTGTGTTCTCTCTGTGGTTCTTCTCCTCCATTTTACAGTGTGTTCTCTCTGTGGTTCTTCTCCTCTGTTTTACAGTGTGTTCTCTCTGTGGTTCTTCTCCTCCATTTTACAGTGTGTTCTCTCTGTGGTTCTTCTCCTCCATTTTACAGTGTGTTCTCTCTGTGGTTCTTCTCCTCTGTTTTACAGTGTGTTCTCTCTGTGGTTCTTCTCCTCCATTTTACAGTGTGTTCTCTCTGTGGTTCTTCTCCTCCATTTTACAGTGTGTTCTCTCTGTGGTTCTTCTCCTCTGTTTTACAGTGTGTTCTCTCTGTGGTTCTTCTCCTCCATTTAACAGTGTGTTCTCTCTTCGTGGTTCTTCTCCTCTGTTTTACAGTGTGTTCTCTCTGTGGTTCTTCTCCTCTGTTTTACAGTGTGTTCTCTTCGTGGTTCTTCGCCTCTGTTTTACAGTGTGTTCTCTTACTGTAAAACGGAGGAGAAGAACTTCTCTTTTGGCTCAACCAGTCCTTGTGATGTCAGGAAAAAAAGAGGCCTAGAAGTATAAAGCTGGTATCCATACCAATTTACTCTGGTTTACTTAGCTCAACAATAGAAGTGGTGGGGTAGGGCTTTAGCTAGACGACTTTGCAAATAAGGATAGTCAGTGTTAGACTATTCTCCATATGACTTTAAAGCTAACCCCTCTAACCAAAAGATGATTTCACATGATTCACATGCTTTTTCACATCAAACTGTTTTTAAAAATTATTATTGAGAAACATGAGATTATAATTCTCATCCAATAGTTTGATTGGTCCATTGGCCATTCTCTGAGACTGAGACTGAGACTGGTGGGAGTGAGTGTGGGTATTCAGACCTGTCACTGCCAGCTGCAGGGCAGTCGGTCTGCTGGAACTCATGTCACGTCCAGGGGTCAGCCACCCCACTGCTTGAGAGACAGAATTTAAATAACAAGGGCTGAGGAATTGCCAACTGTTTAAAGCCCTTAAAAGGTCAATGCAGAATAATTGCATTTGCTTGGCTGGTGAACAAGCTGTCCACACTTGGCAGAATTTGAATAAATTCACAAAGAATTTCAATGAGGAGTCCAACTTTTTATATCTGAGAGACATTTGTAAGACGTGGAACGTAGCCAAATGTTACAGGATTCACCGGTTCTAAATGGAAGTTTCCAATGGTAGGCCTAATCAATCATTGTAAACTCAGAAGCCTGCTCTGTAACCAAACCCCCCAAAAATCACAAGGATGTACGTATAAGTAGCCTAAATATAATCAACATTTATTCAATTAGGCATCCTCTCTTGTAGATTGTGAGGCTATGATGACAATCACAAACAGGCCAACTAAAGCCAGATAGGGTTGTTAATTATTCAAGCCTACTTGAAAAATGGTACTTTTCACCAGCACCAGCTGCAGACAAGGTGCTAACTGAAAACATGAGCAATGTCCATCTGCTGCTTTCTTAGAGTAAATCTTTCACTCTTATCTGTAACTGCCACGGGACTTCCCTGATAAGGAAAACCATAGGATCTGATCCCCTCCTTAATCTCCTCCAGCTAATATGACTTCTTTATTCAAATGTATATGTCACATGCTCACACAGCAACATATTTTTATGTTCTATTTACCAAAGTACTATGAAGGCCTACCTGTGGTAGATTCAAAAACAATCAAAGAGCCTATAGAAATAGTTGGCGGGCAAGGAATTCAAAAGTAACAATGGGTTTACAAAAATGAATTTCACACACACGCACGCGCGCACACACACGCCCTCCAAACGTGGGCGTGTCTACGATGTAGATCCCGCCCGGGGGGAGAGTCTTTTCTCAGGGTCTCCACAATAGAGCGCAATGGCACATTACAGACCGCCCATGAGGCGTGGCTAGCTTGGCGGGTAGCTTATAAAGTAGGCTAGAACAAAATTGCATTTTATTACAATAATGCAGACGCACGGGAAAGTTGTTTGATTTCTGTGTTCATTCTGGAGAGAATTACTATTTGGACTTTAAATATACGTGTTTCTCAGTATACAACTACATGTTGTAGTTTTGAAATATATCAACATGTCGAAAAGTTATGGTAAGAAAACGGTTATCTCTATAACCAGTGCAGGAGTCACCTGCCTTCTGTTGCTCTTGGTGGTCGCGCAGCATCACAGAGTTCAGGTAGACGAGGTTCCAAACC